>NW_022045739.1:0-12500 GCF_003285905.1 Drosophila hydei | reverse complement strand
CGTGCATTTGACCTTGCCGAAGTTTAAAGGCTGATGCAATCGGAGTTTGGGGCGAGAAGCCGACACATTCATGCGCTATGAAATTAGCGGAACTTCCCGGCAACGGGCTTGATCAAATTATAAGTAATTAAAACGTAATTAAACTGATCAGCTTATTATAATAATGATCAAATAAAAGCCACGCCCATTAAAGTGATTATTTACATATACACATATAGCTATTATATATTTTTCTACTTGTGTATTTATTTTGAGCAATTTTGGATAGTTTTGTATTTGACTTGTGGATATTGCTTGTTTTTTTATATGCCAATGATTTGTGGCCTGCCAGTTTTTTTATTAGCCATTTTTTGCGGACCAGCGCTGACTGAGTGGGCGACACTGTCAGCAGCGTCACGTGAAATCGTTATAAGTTGCCAAAAATCTGAATTTTATAATTAATGACTTTGTTCAGAGAGTGAGAGGCAGATATAGATCGAAGGCCTTTTGGTCTTTTGCCTCTTTGTTATACTCAAGATTAAAAAATATTCCGTTACTTGCCGCTGCATTGACCCCTGGGCTTGGGCGAGTTTTGCGAAACTAAGCACTTTCGACGTCATCATCATTGACGTCACAGTAGGCTCTGCGCGTGGCAGAAAATACAAAAAAAAAGTAAGCACGATACAAAAATCAATTATTCTGTATATACACCACATACTTACACACTTACAAAAACACACACAAATATATATATATGTATATATATATATAAATTTACACATTCACATGCACACACAAGCAGGCGACGGAGACGATGAGCAAGCGCAAAACGGTGCGACCAACCTCTACACAAACACATGCACACAGCCAATGTACATATATGCACGTAGGCGCATGTGTATGTCTGTCTGTGTGTATACAACGGGGCGAGCCCCCAAATCTGGATTCCCAATTGCGGACAACAAATAACTTTACTCAGCGTCAGCAGCAACAGCAAAAACGGTTGCCAGCTTCAGAGCCAGCGATTACAGTGCGTTGTAAGCCAACGTACGCAACAAGGAAAAAGAAAAGAGAAACAACTCTAATTTTAGTTGTCTGAGTCGCTTATTAAGTGGTTCGCGGAACTCTTAAATACTTGAGCTTGGTTCAGTTTAACTGGTTCGCAGAGCTCGAGTCTGCCTTAACAGCCACTTCACTTGTGAACCGGTTTCAATAAACAGAGACAGGATTTCGTCACTTTTAAAAAAATTACAGCTAATACAGCACTCAAGTATGTAGCTGCGGTTGCTCTCTTCTCAATTCAATATTCAATATACAAAAGGCTGAATCATTGACTAGCCACACACACATACACATGCAAGCATATTTATTTATATACACACGTATATATTTATGTTGTCTAATGCTTATTACGTATAGGGTAATGCATTCTCTTCTGTTTGACTCTATATGACCTACGTAGACCCGTCCAGCCACTGCGTAGTCAGAGACGACGCCCACCAAATTTTATCGTCGCCTTAATTTTGTATTTCATTTTTTCTAAGCAATTTCCGTTAGCCAGATAAGAGGCTACTTTGTAGTTGTATTTGTGTTTGAGAAGATAAAAAATGTAATAATTTTACTGATTCACAGCACTAACGTGGAGGCCAATTTTTCATGCCCTAACTTTATATACATACATATATAAATAGATTTATATATTTTTATAAAAATAAGTAGTTTTTTTTTTTTTTTTTTTTTTTTTGTATTAAGCCATTTGTTTTCAATTTCAATATATTCATATATCATGTTTTTAATTGTTGTTTAATTTTGCCAAGAAACTAGTTGAAAAAAAGACACGTGCGAACCTGTCGCGCTTGGTCTGTGAATTTGATTACATGCGTTACACGCATACACACATGCATGCATACACACAAATATGCATATAGGGGCGTGTTCTGCTGCGCAAATACACATATGCATGTATGTATGTGTACACACCCACATGCATTTATGTAAGTCTGTAAATGTGGGCATATGCCTACATACATGCATTTGTATATGTTAGTGTGTATGTATGTATGCATACGTGTGAATTACGCCTGCCATCAACAATACATGCATAAAGACACAGCTCACATGATCATAAGGTATTCGCGTCATTACTGTTGTTGCACTTTTGCGAGGTAACATGGGGAAATATTGTTAGACGCCGTTGCAATAGCAAAAAGCACATTGCGGCAGCCGAGCCTCTTTAAACAATATTAAGAACATGTAAGCAACACCAATACATAGGCATATGCGATAAGTTTGCATACATGCACTCCCATACTGAGATATACATATGTGTGTTCTGGGTAAGTAAAAATGTGTTATATGAGAATAATGAGAATGAGTATAAAAAGCACCAGAAATATAACTTCCTTGGAACTAGGTGAGCGAACGAACGAAAAAGTCAAGTGAGCGACGGCGAGAGGTTAGAGCGTATGGCTACGAAAATGTTTGTTAAGCACGGGAGTACGGGTGCGCTGGTTGAAGTTGCTATACAAGTTGGTCAGGCAATGCGTTTTGGTGTATTGTTTTGGTGTATTGTTGGAACGCGCGAATGCCGACGACGGCACGTAAAATATGTGTACATACACACGCACATATTTATACATATACATACAAGCATGACATACATATACATGCCTGTGCATATAAACATCTGTACATGCAATGATAATAGAGGCTAACACCATCAACGGAAAATGAGAGACGAGCCCCACGAACGCCAAAACCAGGCAGCGACCATCAACAAAAAATTCCATGCCGTAAATTTATATGTATGTCCATACATGCATACATACATATGTACACATACATTCAAGGAGAAAACAAAGAGAGCCTGCTCTGGATAGCAGCGAACAGCTATGCAAACTTGTTCTTGTAAACTGAGCATAAACTGTTATACACCAATGGTAGTAGCAGCAAAATGAGCAGAAAATACCCAAAAGAGTCGCAGAAATATCTAAAAACTTTCAGTTTTATCGACATTTAAATAGCCTTCTTTCCAAACCAGCGATTATGCTATATTCAAATGTTAGCAATATCTACGGAATGTATACATAAAATTATTTAACTATGTTCATACGAATACATGTATGTATGTTTATAGTCATTTACACATTAGTTTTAATACAACGGGTTGACAAATACCAATTAATAAGACAGCCATGTTATGCTCAAGCTTCTGAACGCCTACCAAAAGGCCGAACTTATAATGTGCAATAGTTTGCTGACGATGGCAAAATGTCTGACACACACCTGACCGCTCCCCCGTTCAGTCTCTCTGTGAGAGCAGTGGTGACGCTGCTACCTCTGCTCGCGTCGTTGACCGCCCCTTATACGTACAACAGTCATTCATGAAGCACTTAAACACAGCTCTCTTGCTCTCTGTATATGTATGTACGTAAGTCTGTATGTATTTTTGTTGTGCGATTGGCGCTATCGCTTGTATGTGTGTGCTCTCACTCGCTCTCTCCCTCGATATGCTCACTAATGTGCACGATATTGTATCTTGAACGCAGGCCCAGCAGAAAATGCTGCCCTCTCCATACGAATTGTCAATTTTGACCTTCAAGGTTCCTTCAAAGTACACTACGTAGACACCATATATATACACACACAAACACAAACGACGCACAGACGCTGACGCTAACGTTGACGGCGACAGCGCACGCTCGACGTCGGCAGCACCACCGTAAAGCAACTGGCGAAGCTTCACGGAGAATAATTCCGTGGCAAACGTTTCAAAGCAGTGGACGCGTGCAGCGGACGAAAATAAAGCGGCCGAGACAAAAAGTATTTAAAAAAGAAACAAAATCAACTAAAAGCGAAAATCGCAAACAAAAAAAAAAAACAAAATTTAAATAAAAAATAAAGCAAACAAAGACAATAAACTCGCACAAAACTAGCAGAAAACAAGGCGGCCAAAAAAAATAGCAAAGAAAAGAAAAAAAACGCGAGCTAAACGCGCGTGCACAAAAATACAAGTTTCTGTAATAAATATATATATATATTTTTTTGGGTGCCAGTGCCTGTGACTGCCTTTTAGCGACTGCCAAACTAAAGAAACTGCTAGTGCAACAGCCAAGAGCTAAACCAAAGTCAAAAGGAACAGCAATTACAACGACATGGACCAAGAGCAGCAGCTGAATGGCGCGATGCGCAGCGTTTCTATAAATAGCAACGGACTAGCCACAAAACTGAATGGCCACAATGGCTGCAAAGGCAACGACGAAACGGACAATGTAAGAGTGTTGCCAGCGGCGACGGCGGCGACTGGCGGCAGCTTCACTATTGGCAGCGACACTAGTAAAGCGACAAATGCAGCGAACTCGGCGACTGCGGCGACAGCGAATGCAAATGCAATTCAAATACAAACATCAGCAGCTGGTGCGAGTGCAGCGGACAAAAAGAAAATGGTGCACGAGTTATGTCAGCAGCTGTTGCTAACCGATGAGCAGGTGCAGGAGCTGTGCTATCGCATATTGCACGAGGTGAGGCGCGGCCTGGCCAAGGATACGCATCCCAAGGCCAATGTGAAATGTTTCGTTACATACGTCCAGGATCTGCCTAATGGCAATGAGCGCGGCAAGTTCCTGGCCCTCGATTTGGGCGGCACCAATTTCCGTGTGCTGCTCATCCACCTGCAGGAGAACAATGACTTCCAAATGGAGTCGCGCATCTATGCGATACCGCAGCACATCATGATCGGATCAGGCCGCCAGCTGTTCGATCATATTGCCGAATGTCTATCCAATTTTATGGCCGAGCATAATGTGTATTCAGAGCGTTTGCCTTTGGGATTCACATTCTCGTTCCCGTTGCGCCAACTGGGCCTAACCAAGGGCCTGCTCGAGACCTGGACGAAGGGCTTCGACTGTGCCGGTGTTGTCGACCAGGATGTGGTCCAGCTGCTCAAGGATGCGATCGCGCGACGCGGCGACGTACAGATCGATGTCTGTGCCATACTTAACGATACGACGGGCACTCTGATGAGCTGCGCCTGGAAGAATCACAATTGCAAGATCGGCCTCATTGTCGGCACCGGCTCCAATGCGTGCTACGTGGAGAAGGTTGAGGAAGCTGAACTCTTCGATATGCCCGATAATCACAAGCCGCACGTTCTGATCAACACGGAGTGGGGAGCATTCGGTGACAATGGAGCTCTCGACTTTGTGCGCACCGAATTCGACAATGACATCGATAGCCACAGCATCAATCCCGGCAAGCAGACGTTCGAGAAGATGATCTCGGGCATGTATATGGGCGAGCTAGTGCGTCTGGTGCTAGCCAAGATGACACTGAATGGCGTCCTCTTCAATGGTCAAGGATCGGAGGTTCTCTTCACTCGCGGCCTCTTCTTCACCAAGTATGTGAGTGAAATTGAAGCCGATGAGCCCGGAACATTCACCAACTGCCGCCTGGTACTGGAGGAGCTGGGCCTCTCCAATGCCACCGATGGCGATTGCGCCAATGTACGCTACATATGCGAGTGCGTCTCGAAGCGTGCTGCCCATCTCGTCTCGGCGGGTATTGCCACCCTGATCAACAAAATGGATGAGCCACATGTGACGGTCGGTGTTGATGGCAGCGTCTATCGTTTCCATCCCAAGTTCCATAATCTGATGGTTGAGAAGATAACGCAGCTGATTAAGCCGGGCATTAGCTTTGATCTGATGCTCTCCGAGGATGGATCTGGACGTGGTGCGGCGCTGGTTGCGGCTGTTGCCTGTCGAGAGGATATACTCAATAGCAAGTAAACGGTTGGCAATCACAATCGCAATCGTAATTGTAATTGTAATCGTTATCGTTATCGTAATCGGAATCGGCGTCGCAGTTGCTAAACTTAGCAAAACCAATCAATTGAATTCGAATTCGATCACTTTTCGAATTTCCAATTGCAAATTCTTAAGGCGAAAATGAGTTAGTTTCCTTTGCCACCGCTGCAGAGGCGCCAATCGCAGCCTCCAGGTAGCGCCAAAGCGGGGCACTTCTTAGTATTTAAATTAGGCAAGTTCTTAGACAAACAAAAAGAGAAAAAAACGCAAAAATAATGGAATGTGTATGTTTTAGCAATTGTTCTTAATTTCTTATCTTTCATTATTTTTGTTTTTTGTTGAACTAACTACAGTTTTGCGTTATCTCTTTCTCTCTTAATTAAATAAATTATTTGTATTTCTAATTTATTTGATTGGATAATCGATTCTCGATTTTGTATAAAAAAAACAATTGTTAATATATTTTACAACACACCTACACACACATACGCATATTTATACACATATAAGATATATGGGTTAATATATCGGGAAATTTCTTATTAAAACGGCAAAACAAATTACAAAAAAAAAAAACATTTTTTCGATTACGAATTGGCAAAACCTAAAACAACTTAAAGCGAATGCTAAGCAAAAAGAATAAGGAGAATAGGCAAAAAGAAAAACGGGTAGCGCACTTTCATGCGCCGCCAAAAAGTGTTATACTGTGCTACAAGCATCATCATATCCTAAACCAGGACAAGAGAAAATTGAAACTAGAAAATCGCACGTTGTTTATGAAAACTACTAATTAAATACTAAAAAAGATGAAAAACTTAAACACAGAGAGGAAGGTGTTTTGTAATTGTAAATGTTTATAACTAGTAAATATATATATTGTGAAGCGTTATATGATAATACAGCTTATTTAGCCACTATTTCGATGTATTTTTGTCTTTCTTTAGTTTTTTTTTTTTTTTTTTTTTCTATCTTATAAGCAGCTAAACAATTTTTTTTATATTGTTTCAATATATAAACAAACAGTTGTTATATGTATAAAAATATTTATATGTATATTCAGCTGAGAGTTATATATATGCCTAGTTTAGTGCTTAATTATTATGTAGTTTTAAATGTTATAAACGATGAGAAAAAGGTACCTTAAAGAGTCCTAAATATATACGAGACAACCTTATATACATTTACGAAAAAAGAGAAAAAAAAACACACACACACACATACACTCACATAAATAAAATATAAACACAATTGATAATTTTTCTGCTAGCTGCAAGCGTAAATTTTATTTTGGTTTTTTTTTTGCAATGTTCTTAGTTGGTATTTGTTTTTCTTTTTTTTTTTTTGCAATTTTTCTCCACATTTTGTTGTTATTTTAAGGCGTGTTTTGGCAACTGCGCGCAGGCGACGCATTGCATGTTGAAAATAATTAAAATTGAAAAAGAGAAGAAAAAATTTGAAAAGTAAAAACAAAAACAAAAATCAAAGAATATAATCAATTTTTTTTGCCATGTATTTTTAATAAAATTAGCCAAGCAAAACGAAACAACAACAAACTCGCTGTTGAGAGAAAAACGAATATTATGCAAAAATCGTGTTTATATTTTTCATGAAAATGTTTTAAAATGAACTTTACCCTGATAATAATGAATGACTAATCAATCGATCAAGGAACAAGGATCAACACAACTGCGGCGCAAGCTGGGTGCGAGAGGGGCGTAAGACCCAAGTTGAAGAAATTTTATTGTTAAGCCACACAAACAAAGAGAAGCTCACACACACACAAAGCACACAGCCACAGCGTAAGAATCTTTATAACAGCTGAACAGAATTTAGCTGGCAAAGAACAAGTGAAACAAATATGACAAAATGATTTCGAAACCAACCAATAAAAATGATTTAAAAAGAAAAACAAGCTAGGAAACAAGCGCAAACGGAAACATGTGTCTCTTTCTCACAGGGTACAAAAAAGAAGGGCCACACACACACGCACACAAACACACACCACGCATGTGCTTGCACTCAACAGGAGAGCAATTGAAGAGAACGAAGTTCACTCTTTTGCCAGTTCGCAAGGAAAGAGTGGAGAGAGAGAGAGAAGGGCGCACTTGAAAGCGAAAATGTCACGTGCCATCGCTGGAAGATCACATGACGCAATTGTAACATTTTGAGTTTATTTTGTCTGCCAGTTATTGAACGACGCTCCGGCTTTCTGAATAAAGCCGCCTCATCGATACTAATTGATGAAACATTGACGAGAATAGCAACTGTTGTTATGGCTATTAATGCAGCCTATATAGGAAATTAAACACCAACAATTGCAATGACTGTCGCCTTAGTCACAAGTCAAACTCGACTGGCCCAATTAAAAATGATTTCAATTCGTTTCGTTTGGTTTCGTGCTGTTTCGTTTTACGCATTTGAATTGCAGCCGATCGAAGCGTCGAAATCGATCGAGCTGCCTTTACAGCGCGAATTATTCCAGCGGCGGGAAGTTGGCGTGCGCGTTTAGAGCGCTCAAACGAATTCCGGTCGTAGCCTCCGTCTCTAGCCCACACACCCCACCGCCCACTCTTGTGTAGAGCCCGGAACATTTATTACCAGACGCTGCTCAAATAGATTGATTTACTGTTGTTTGATTTGTTCTTAATAAATATTTGTTATATATGTAAGTGCCCGAACAGTGGGTGTTTGTCACAATGTATACGTACATAATAAAAATATATGTACATAATATATTTTCGACTCGATCGTCCTACTACTCATACCATGTACATACATAGTTTCAATAACAAAAATCACTTCATCTGTTATAATAATACCCATTTCATTATTTAGAGCATTTCAACTTCGTTATACTTTTATGATGCTTATTTTTATCCGAAGTCTCAGCTAGTTTTACAGTCGTATCGATGCTATTGCGACCGCAAGCTGGGAACTTTCGCAAGTTCCGCGAAAGTTGTTTTTATTAAAATTGCCAGCCACATGTAAATTCCCTGACCCAGTCGTCAGTCCCCGATACCTGATCCACGGTGCTGGATTGCACTGGTATAAATATACATAGATACCACGTACAGACTTATATATAGAATGCAATGCACAGATCACGTTTGAAAGGCTGGCGAATCATTTCAATATGAGCGCAATAGAAAAATGCAAATGCAAATCGTAATATGGCACTGGATGTGGATTGTAAATGTGCTTGTGGATTCTGGATTCTGGATATGCATGTGCGCCGCTGATGTGAAATTAGGATGTGGATTCAGAACTGCATGTGCACCTAGATTCTGGATGTGGACGTGTGCTTTGAATTTAGCTATGGGTTGTGGATTTCGAATTTAGATTATGGTTCTGAGACGTGCATCTGCATCTGGATGTGGATTGTTGGTGACAATATGAAAATGGAATTGGACTCTGTTGTTGGAATTAGGTTTGTGGAATTTAATGTTGGTTGTGGATTCCGAACTTGGGATTGTGGAACTAGATATGGAAGTGCATATGGATTGTGCAAGCGCAATTAGCTTAACTTAGGGCGAAAACTGCGAAACGATTCTTGCGGTTTTTTTCATTTAATTATATAAATTGATAAAGTCCAAAATTTATGGGAATGACATAAAGGCAAATAAGTATTTAATTTGACAGTCAAAAAACTAGTCAAATAGGACAGGCAGATAAAGTGTTAGCTGGGTTTACGTGTCGTTTACTTGATGAGCTAATGCGATATTGATAATGACTCTGGGCTACGTAATTTCAGAAGTTTTCGTTTTCGACGAGAGCATAATCTATACGGTATGGTTGATTGACTCGCCCTTTCTATATCCAGTAAATGTGTTTATTCGTAAAATGTTCGAAATAAATAAAAACAAATTTATTAACCAATTTGACGAACAAAGGGTATTAAAAAGACGAGAGACATATGTCTAAAAACCCCATACAAATCTAGCCACGAGCATAAAATTGTTATGTCTTATATGAATACATATGAATCTATAATGTATGTATATATAGACACCTATATAATCCTGGGGCGATTGCCTGCGTCAGTGGCCAGCCAGCAGACAGGCCGCAGCAACTATTTATCAGCCAATACTTTGACATTTTGTTATTTCGTTATGTCGTGATCTTGAGTTAATTTAGCGCCGATTTAGCAAATTTGTTTTCTGCGATGTTTTGCACTTTACTTTTGGTTTTTGGGCGGCAATAAAATGAAGGAAAAAAAGACAACAAACAACGTAAAAATAAATGTCTAAATTTAAAGAGCAATATTGTAGTTTTTGTTTTCTTTATTCATTATCGAGCATAGAATGAAAATAAAATACGCAATTAAGCTAACGGTTAATGGTGAGCGGGCAGAGGAAAGCGAACAGCGAAGAGCTGAGAAATTCTGAAGGGCGGACAAAGCGACAGACACGCCCACTCACAGTAATGTGTCGCTGTTGAGTGCTATACCGACTTAGCTCATACCCTATAGCTGTAGCGGCTGGCATAAATGCTTTATTGATTATTTGCATATTGAAAAATATGCAATTGCAATCAATTGTAAGTGTTACATAGATTGTATAAATTGACTCAAATTGTTGTATGATTTTGTACCATTGCTGACGCATGCTTTTCAGTTCTATTGGCAACTCTGTTACACAGCGTTAGTTGGAAATTGCGCCGATCTCTCGCGTTCATTCTCTCTCATTCTTGCGCTCTCTGTTTATCTTCCCTTTCGTGCTGGTTATGCAAATGCCAAGTGCAGTTCTTGAAAGTGTGAAAACGTAAACGTAAGCGAATCATGTGAGTGCCAACAATATTGAAAACATTGCACTTAATCATATGGCAAAGAGCGAGGGAGAGACGAAAGCAAAGTTGCTGCTTCTGTTGTTGTTGTCAACCATTCGACGGATGAAAACAACATAAATTGAGATTGGAGTTGATATGTAGTAAACAGTTAGCCGGGAGTAATTGGAAACCATTATTCGAACATGTTCGTACATTTGTACATACTTATGCATGTATACACACATGCAAGCAAATATATAAAACTTGTATTTAGCACGACAAAAATGTTATTATTTTGTTCACCTGTTGCAGTCAGACTGAAATGTAGCTGCAAGTGCAAGAGAGGAAAAGAGGAGGAAAGTGGAGGACGACGAAAAGGTGAATGCCCAGTAGACAATTTGCATGGTGATATTTTTTTTATTTGTTAATTGCATAACAATAAAAACAATTTAGTTTATAAATATTTGACAAAAAATATAAAAAAAGTTAATAAACGCCAAAGCCAATCAACTATTTTTGAACTTTGATGGAACTTACACCTATAAATACTAACGAAAACGCTGATCCATATTAAAATACAGTCAACGGATCGAATACTCACGGAACAATTGATAATATTGAAACAAAAGTGTCGAGATGCATTTGTAATTAATTGCAATACCAGGTAGAATATTATACTTGGCTTGTGTTAAGATTATTCTTTAATTTATCTATAATTTTCCTCATTCAAATAGGATTTCGAGATTTAAGAACAACACATTTTACTGCATACTTTCAGGGAGAGGAACTGTTCAATTTTTAGTTGTTGCATACAAAGGGCGTTATTTTCATATATCTCAAAATTAAAATATATATGCATAGACCGAGTATAAGAATTTCGCAAAAGTTAACAAATTTTTACTTTTCGTCAGAGCGAAATGCAAAGTATGCATACAAATTACAACCTGAAAGAGAGATCAAGTGTAAGAGCCTCGCTAAAATGATTATAATTGGTGCATGACGAGTTAAAAACAAAAAACTAATTACAGATAGACAGCAGTCATGCAGATAGGTAGCTAGCTAAAAGTTAAAGCTGGCAAAATAAAAAAGGTAATTATGATGCTTCAAATTGGCAACTGGGTCGTAATAGCTCGCCAAAAAAACCAAAGAGAAAACTGTGCTGCTCAACAAGCTGCACTTTAAATACCCTTGCGGCATTTGCTTAGATGTTCTTTTTTTTGTCTTAATTGTTCAGAGCAGGCACTAATTTTGTATATATGATATGTTGATATATATGCAGTATTGCGTTATACCCAAGAAATGTAAATGTATGGTTAAATTAAAAAGCTTTTGTAAGCCCTTATAGAAAAAAACGTTACTTTAGTCAATTGACTTTGGAATATCTTAAAAGTCAAGGAGACTAATCATCCATGAAATGCCCAACAAATGTATATAGATCATTTGTGTTTTCTTTGCTTTCTATGCGTTACATCAGCTATGACAGAATGGGAATGCTTGGAAGGGTATGCATATTCAGCAACAACAACCAAAAATAAAGTCGCGACGCAATTTCCTCATTGTTGTTGCTGTGCTTTTTCTTTGAATGATTGCCGTTATTATTTTATTACACACAACTGCAAATTATTTAGTGTGCCTTTTTTTGTTAAACAATTTTTGTTTTGTTTTGTGTGTATTATGGAAACATTTTTATTGTCAAATTAGATTGTGAGCGGTTTTTAATGTTTAATTGAAAGGCGCTGGCAACGTTTCCGTCTGCTCTGTCTACGTCTGCGTTTTCGTCTTTGTGTTTGTCTTCGTCTCTTTCTCGCTGTGCTGCTGGCATCAACGCGGTCGACGCTGCAAGCGTCGATCGCTGCGAGCGCTGTCATTGTTTGTTCATTGCAATATTTTATAATTAAAAAATATTGCACAAGTGTTTACGGATGATTGTTTTTGTTTTTTTTTTTTTTTTTT
>NW_022045738.1:0-164588 GCF_003285905.1 Drosophila hydei | reverse complement strand
GGTTCATTTGAACTGGTTCATTGAACTGTTTCATTTAAACGGGTTCATTTGAACTGGTTCATTTAAACTGGTTCATTTGAGCTGGTTGAACTGGTTCAGTTGAACTAGCTCATTTGAATTAGTTCATTTGAATTTGTTCATTTGAATTAGTTCATTTGAACTAGTTCATTTGAACTAGTTCATTTGAACTTGTTCATTTGAACTTGTTCATTTGAACTAGTTCATTTGAACTTGTTCATTTGAACTAGTTCAGTTGAACTTGTTTATTTGAACTGATTCATTTGAACTGGTTCATTTGAACTGATTCATTTGAACGTGTTCATTTGAACTAGTTCATTTGAACTGATTAATTTGAACTTGTTCATTTGCACTGGATCATTTGAACTGGATCATTTGAACTGGTTCATTTGAACTGGTTCATTTGTACTGATTCATTTGAACTGGATCATTTGAACTGGATCATTTGAACTGGTTCATTTGAACTGGTTCATTTGAACTGGTTCATTTGTACTGGTTCAATTTAACTGACTCATTTGAACTTGTTCATTTGAATTAGTTTATCTGAACTGATTCATTTGAATTAGTTCATTTGAACTTGTTCATTTTAACTAGTTCATTTGAACTTGAGCATTTGAACTAGTTCATTTGAACTTGTTCATTTGATCTAGTTCAGTTGAACTTTTTCATTTGAACTGATTCATTTGAACTGGTTCATTTGAACTGATTCATTTGAACTTGTTCATTTGAACTAGTTCATTTGAACTTATTCATTTGAACTAGTTCATTTGAACTTGTTCATTTGAATTAGTTCATTTGAACTGATTCATTTGAATTAGTTTATTTGAACTAGTTCATTTGAACTTGTTCATTTGAACTAGTTCATTGGAACTTGTTCATTTGAACTAGTTCAGTTGAATTTGTTTATTTGAACTAATTCATTTGAACTGGTTCATTTGAACTGATTCATTTGAACTTGTTCATTTGAACTGGATCATTTGAACTGGATCATTTGAACTGGTTCATTTGTACTGGTTCATTTTAACTGACTCATTTGAACTTGTTCATTTGAACTGGTTCATTTGAACTTGTTCATTTGAACTAGTTCAGTTGAACTTGTTTATTTGAACTGATTCATTTGAACTGGTTCATTTGATCTGATTCATTTGAACTTGTTCATTTGAACTAGTTCATTTGAACTAGTTCATTTGAACTGATTTATTTGAACTTGTTCATTTGAACTGGTTCATTTAAACTGGTTCATTTGAGCTGGTTGAACTGGTTCAGTTGAACTAGTTCATTTGAACTAGTTCATTTGAACTTGTTCATTTGAATTAGTTCATTTGAACTAGTTCATTTGAACTAGTGCATTTGAACTTGTTCATTTGAACTTGTTCATTTGAACTAGTTCATTTGAACGTGTTCATTTGAACTAGTTCATTTGAACTGATTCATTTGAACTTGTTCATTTGCACTGGATCATTTGAACTGGATCATTTGAACTGGTTCATTTGAACTGGTTCATTTGTACTGGTTCATTTGTACTGGTTCATTTTAACTGATTCATTTGTACTGGTTCATTTTAACTGATTCATTTGAACTTGTTCATTTATACTAGTTCATTTGAACTGGTTCATTTGAACGAGTTCATTTGAACTTGTTCATTTGAACTAGTTCATTTGAACTTGTTCATTTGAACTAGTTCATTTGAACTTGTTCATTTGAACATGTTCATTTGAACTGGTTCATATGAACTAGTTCATTCGAGCTGTTTGAACTGGTTTAGTTGAACTAGTTCATTTGAACTAGTTCATTTGAACTGGTTCATTTGAACTGGTTCATTTGTACTGGTTCATTTGTACTGGTTCATTTTAACTGATTCATTTGTACTGGTTCATTTTAACTGATTCATTTGAACTTGTTCATTTATACTAGTTCATTTGAACTTGTTCATTTGAACTAGTTCATTTGAACTTGTTCATTTGAACTAGTTCAGTTGAACTTGTTTATTTGAACTGATTCATTTAAACTAGTTCATTTGAACTGGTTCATTTAAACTGGTTCATTTGAGCTGGTTGAACTGGTTCAGTTGAACTAGTTCATTTGAACTAGTTCATTTGAACTTGTTCATTTGAATTAGTTCATTTGAACTAGTTCATTTGAACTAGTGCATTTGAACTTGTTCATTTGAACTTGTTCATTTGAACTAGTTCATTTGAACGTGTTCATTTGAACTAGTTCATTTGAACTGATTCATTTGAACTTGTTCATTTGCACTGGATCATTTGAACTGGATCATTTGAACTGGTTCATTTGAACTGGTTCATTTGTACTGGTTCATTTGTACTGGTTCATTTTAACTGATTCATTTGTACTGGTTCATTTTAACTGATTCATTTGAACTTGTTCATTTATACTAGTTCATTTGAACTGGTTCATTTGAACGAGTTCATTTGAACTTGTTCATTTGAACTAGTTCATTTGAACTTGTTCATTTGAACTAGTTCATTTGAACTTGTTCATTTGAACATGTTCATTTGAACTGGTTCATATGAACTAGTTCATTCGAGCTGTTTGAACTGGTTTAGTTGAACTAGTTCATTTGAACTAGTTCATTTGAACTAGTTCATTTGAACTAGTTCATTTGAACTTGTTCATTTGAATTAGTTCATTTGAACAGATTCATTTGAACTAGTTCATTTGAACTTGTTCATTTGAACTGGTTCATATGAACTAGTTCATTTGAGCTGGTTGAACTGGTTTAGTTGAATGAGTTCATTTGAACTCGTTCATTTGAACTCGTTCATTTGAACTAGTTCATTTGAACTACTTCATTTGAAACAGTTCATTTGAACAGGTTCATTTGAACTTATTCATTTGAGCTGGTTGAACTGGTTCATTTGAACTAGTTCATTTGAACTAGTTTATTTGAACTGGTTCATTTGAACTAGTTCATTTGTACTTTCTCATTTGAACTAGTTCATTTGAACTGATTCATTTGAACTTGTTCATTTAAACTAGTTCATTTGAACATGTTCATTTGAACATGTTCATTTGAACTGATTCGTTTGAACTAGTTCATTTGATTTGGTTCATTTGAACTGGTTCATTTGAACTGGTTCATTTGAGCTGGTTCATTTGAACTACTTCATTTAAAATAGTTCATTTGAACTGGTTCATTTCAACTGGTTCATTTGAACTGGTTCATTTGAACTGGATCGTTTGAATTGGTTTATTTGAACTTGTTCATTTGAACTGGTTCATTTGAACTGGTTCATTTGAACTGGTTCATTTGAACTGTTTCATTTAAACGGGTTCATTTGAACTGGTTCATTTAAACTGGTTCATTTGAGCTGGTTGAACTGGTTCAGTTGAACTAGCTCATTTGAATTAGTTCATTTGAATTTGTTCATTTGAATTAGTTCATTTGAACTAGTTCATTTGAACTAGTTCATTTGAACTTGTTCATTTGAACTTGTTCATTTGAACTAGTTCATTTGAACTTGTTCATTTGAACTAGTTCAGTTGAACTTGTTTATTTGAACTGATTCATTTGAACTGGTTCATTTGAACTGATTCATTTGAACGTGTTCATTTGAACTAGTTCATTTGAACTGATTAATTTGAACTTGTTCATTTGCACTGGATCATTTGAACTGGATCATTTGAACTGGTTCATTTGAACTGGTTCATTTGTACTGATTCATTTGAACTGGATCATTTGAACTGGATCATTTGAACTGGTTCATTTGAACTGGTTCATTTGAACTGGTTCATTTGTACTGGTTCAATTTAACTGACTCATTTGAACTTGTTCATTTGAATTAGTTTATCTGAACTGATTCATTTGAATTAGTTCATTTGAACTTGTTCATTTTAACTAGTTCATTTGAACTTGAGCATTTGAACTAGTTCATTTGAACTTGTTCATTTGATCTAGTTCAGTTGAACTTTTTCATTTGAACTGATTCATTTGAACTGGTTCATTTGAACTGATTCATTTGAACTTGTTCATTTGAACTAGTTCATTTGAACTTATTCATTTGAACTAGTTCATTTGAACTTGTTCATTTGAATTAGTTCATTTGAACTGATTCATTTGAATTAGTTTATTTGAACTAGTTCATTTGAACTTGTTCATTTGAACTAGTTCATTGGAACTTGTTCATTTGAACTAGTTCAGTTGAATTTGTTTATTTGAACTAATTCATTTGAACTGGTTCATTTGAACTGATTCATTTGAACTTGTTCATTTGAACTGGATCATTTGAACTGGATCATTTGAACTGGTTCATTTGTACTGGTTCATTTTAACTGACTCATTTGAACTTGTTCATTTGAACTGGTTCATTTGAACTTGTTCATTTGAACTAGTTCAGTTGAACTTGTTTATTTGAACTGATTCATTTGAACTGGTTCATTTGATCTGATTCATTTGAACTTGTTCATTTGAACTAGTTCATTTGAACTAGTTCATTTGAACTGATTTATTTGAACTTGTTCATTTGAACTGGTTCATTTGAACTTGTTCATTTGAACTGGTTCAGTTGAACTGGGTCATTTGAGCTGGTTGAACTGGTTCAGTTGAACTAGTTCATTTGAACTAGTTCATTTGGACTTGTTCATTTGAATTAGTTCATCTGAACTGATTCATTTGAATTAGTTCATTTGAACTTGTTCATTTTAACTAGTTCATTTGAACTTGTGCATTTGAACTAGTTCATTTGAACTAGTTCAGTTGAACTTTTTCATTTGAACTGATTCATTTGAACAGGTTCATTTGAACTGATTCATTTGAACTTGTTCATTTGAACTAGTTCATTTGAACTTATTCGTTCATTTGAACTTACTTGTTCATTTGAACTAGTTCATTTGAACTTGTTCATTTGAACTAGTTTATTTGAACTTGTTCATTTGAACTAGTTCATTTGAACTTGTTCATTTGAACTTGTTCATTTGAACTGGTTCATATGAACTAGTTCATTCGAGCTGTTTGGACTGGTTTAGTTGAACTAGTTCATTTGAACTAGTTCATTTGAACTAGTTCATTTGAACTAGTTCATTTGAACTTGTTCATTTCAATTAGTTCATTTGAACAGATTCATTTGAACTAGTTCATTTGAACTTGTTCATTTGAACTGGTTCATATGAACTAGTTCATTTGAGCTGGTTGAACTGGTTTAGTTGAATGAGTTCATTTGAACTCGTTCATTTGTACTAGTTCATTTGAACTACTTCATTTGAAACAGTTCATTTGAACTGGTTCATTTGAACTTATTCATTTGAGCTGGTTGAACTGGTTCATTTGAACTAGCTCATTTGAACTAGTTTATTTGAACTGGTTCATTTGAACTAGCTCATTTGTACTTTCTCATTTGAACTAGTTCATTTGAACTGAGTCATTTGAACTTGTTCATTTAAACTAGTTCATTTGAACATGTTCATTTGAACTGATTCGTTTGAACTAGTTCATTTAAACTGATTCATTTGAACTTGTGCATTTGAACTAGTTCATTTGATCTTGTTCATTTGAACTGGTTCATTTGAACTGGTTCATTTGAGCTGGTTCATTTGAACTACTTCATTTAAAATAGTTCATTTGAACTGGTTCATTTCAACTGGTTCATTTGAACTGGTTTATTTGAATTGGTTTATTTGAACTTGTTCATTTGAACTGGTTCATTTGAACTGGTTCATTTGAACTGGTTCATTTGAACTGTTTCATTTAAACTAGTTCATTTGAACTGGTTCATTTAAACTGGTTCATTTGAGCTGGTTGAACTGGTTCAGTTGAACTAGTTCATTTGAACTAGTTCATTTGAACTTGTTCATTTGAATTAGTTCATTTGAACTAGTTCATTTGAATTAGTTCATTTGAACTAGTTCATTTGAACTAGTTCATTTGAACTTGTTCATTTGAACTTGTTCATTTGAAAAAGTTCATTTGAACTTGTTCATTTGAACTAGTTCAGTTGAACTTGTTTATTTGAACTGATTCATTTGAACTGGTTCATTTGAACTGATTCATTTGAACGTGTTCATTTGAACTAGTTCATTTGAACTGATTCATTTGAACTTGTTCATTTGAACTTGTTCATTTGAACTGGATCATTTGAACTGGATCATTTGAACTGGTTCATTTGAACTGGTTCATTTGTACTGGTTCATTTGTACTGGTTCATTTTATCTGATTCATTTGTACTGGTTCATTTTAACTGATTCATTTGAACTTGTGCATTTGAACTAGTTCATTTGATCTTGTTCATTTGAACTGGTTCATTTGAACTGGTTCATTTGAGCTGGTTCATTTGAACTACTTCATTTAAAATAGTTCATTTGAACTGGTTCATTTCAACTGGTTCATTTGAACTGGTTCATTTGAACTGGTTCATTTGAATTGGTTTATTTGAACTTGTTCATTTGAACTGGTTCATTTGAACTGTTTCATTTAAACTAGTTCATTTGAACTGGTTCATTTAAACTGGTTCATTTGAGCTGGTTGAACTGGTTCAGTTGAACTAGTTCATTTGAACTAGTTCATTTGAACTTGTTCATTTGAATTAGTTCATTTGAACTAGTTCATTTGAACTAGTTCATTTGAACTTGTTCATTTGAACTTGTTCATTTGAACTAGTTCATTTGAACTTGTTCATTTGAACTAGTTCAGTTGAACTTGTTTATTTGAACTGATTCATTTGAACTGGTTCATTTGAACTGATTCATTTGAACGTGTTCATTTGAACTAGTTCATTTGAACTGATTCATTTGAACTTGTTCATTTGCACTGGATCATTTGAACTGGATCATTTGAACTGGTTCATTTGAACTGGTTCATTTGTACTGGTTCATTTGCACTGGTTCATTTTAACTGATTCATTTGTACTGGTTCATTTTTACTGATTCATTTGAACTTGTTCATTTAAACTAGTTCATTTGAACTGGTTCATTTGAACTAGTTCATTTGAACTTGTTCATTTGAACTAGCTCATTTGAACTTGTTCATTTGAACATGTTCATTTGAACTGGTTCATATGAACTAGTTCATTCGAGCTGTTTGAACTGGTTCATTTGAACTAGTTCATTTGAACTAGTTTATTTGAACTGGTTCATTTGAACTAGTTCATTTGTACTTTCTCATTTGAACTAGTTCATTTGAACTTGTTCATTTAAACTAGTTCATTTAAACTAGTTCATTTGAACATGTTCATTTGAACTGATTCGTTTGAACTAGTTCATTTGATTTGGTTCATTTGAACTGGTTCATTTGAGCTGGTTCATTTGAACTACTTCATTTAAAATAGTTCATTTGAACTGGTTCATTTGAACTGGTTCATTTGAACTGGTTCATTTGAACTGGATAATTTGAGCTGGTTGAACTGGATCAGTTGAACTAGTTCATTTGAACTTGTTCATTTGAATTAGTTCATTTGAACTAGTTCATTTGAACTAGTTCATTTGAACTAGTTCATTTGAACTTGTTCATTTGAACTTGTTCATTTGAACTAGTTCATTTGAACTTGTTCATTTGAACTAGTTCAGTTGAACTTGTTTATTTGAACTGATTCATTTAAACTAGTTCATTTGAACTGGTTCATTTAAACTGGTTCATTTGAGCTGGTTGAACTGGTTCAGATGAACTAGTTCATTTGAACTAGTTCATTTGAACTTGTTCATTTGAATTAGTTCATTTGAACTAGTTCATTTGAACTAGTGCATTTGAACTTGTTCATTTGAACTTGTTCATTTGAACTAGTTCATTTGAACTTGTTCATTTGAACTAGTTCAGTTGAACTTGTTTATTTGAACTGATTCATTTGAACTGGTTCATTTGAACTGATTCATTTGAACGTGTTCATTTGAACTAGTTCATTTGAACTGATTCATTTGAACTTGTTCATTTGCACTGGATCATTTGAACTGGATCATTTGAACTGGTTCATTTGAACTGGTTCATTTGTACTGGTTCATTTGTACTGGTTCATTTTAACTGATTCATTTGTACTGGTTCATTTTAACTGATTCATTTGAACTTGTTCATTTATACTAGTTCATTTGAACTGGTTCATTTGAACTAGTTCATTTGAACTTGTTCATTTGAACTAGTTCATTTGAACTTGTTCATTTGAACATGTTCATTTGAACTGGTTCATATGAACTAGTTCATTCGAGCTGTTTGAACTGGTTTAGTTGAACTAGTTCATTTGAACTAGTTCATTTGAACTAGTTCATTTGAACTTGTTCATTTGAACTGGTTCATATGAACTAGTTCATTTGAGCTGGTTGAACTGGTTTAGTTGAATGAGTTCATTTGAACTCGTTCATTTGAACTCGTTCATTTGAACTAGTTCATTTGAACTACTTCATTTGAAACAGTTCATTTGAACAGGTTCATTTGAACTTATTCATTTGAGCTGGTTGAACTGGTTCATTTGAACTAGTTCATTTGAACTAGTTTATTTGAACTGGTTCATTTGAACTAGTTCATTTGTACTTTCTCATTTGAACTAGTTCATTTGAACTGATTCATTTGAACTTGTTCATTTAAACTAGTTCATTTGAACATGTTCATTTGAACTGATTCGTTTGAACTAGTTCATTTGATTTGGTTCATTTGAACTGGTTCATTTGAACTGGTTCATTTGAGCTGGTTCATTTGAACTACTTCATTTAAAATAGTTCATTTGAACTGGTTCATTTCAACTGGTTCATTTGAACTGGTTCATTTGAACTGGATCGTTTGAATTGGTTTATTTGAACTTGTTCATTTGAACTGGTTCATTTGAACTGGTTCATTTGAACTGTTTCATTTAAACGGGTTCATTTGAACTGGTTCATTTAAACTGGTTCATTTGAGCTGGTTGAACTGGTTCAGTTGAACTAGCTCATTTGAACTAGTTCATTTGAACTTGTTCATTTGAATTAGTTCATTTGAACTGATTCATTTGAATTAGTTAATTTGAACTAGTTCATTTGAACTAGTTCATTTGAACTAGTTCAATTGAACTTGTTCATTTGAACTTGTTCATTTGAACTAGTTCATTTGAACTAGTTCATTTGAACTAGTTCAGTTGAACTTGTTCATTTGAACTAGTTCAGTTGAACTTGTTTATTTGAGCTGATTCATCTGAACTGGTTCATTTGAACTGATTCATTTGAACTAGTTCATTTGAACTGATTCAATTGAACTTGTTCATTTGAACTGGATCATTTGAACTGGATCATTTGAACTGGTTCATTTGAACTGGTTCATTTGTACTGGTTCATTTTAGTTGATTCATTTGTACTGGTTCTTTTTAACTGATTCCTTTGAACTTGTTCATTTAAACTAGTTCATTTGAACTGGTTCATTTGAACTTGTTCATTTGAACTTGTTCATTTGAACTAGTTCATTTGAACTTGTTCATTTGAACATGTTCATTTGAACTGGTTCATATGAACTAGTTAATTCGAGCTGTTTGAACTGGTTTAGTTGAACTAGTTCATTTGAACTTGTTCATTTGAATTAGTTCATTTGAACAGATTGATTTGAACTAGTTCATTTGAACTTGTTCATTTGAACTGGTTCATATGAACTAGTTCATTTGAGCTGGTTGAACTGGTTTAGTTGAATGAGTTCATTTGAACTCGTTCATTTGAACTAGTTCATTTGAACTAGTTCATTTGAACTACTTCATTTGAAACAGTTCATTTGAACTGGTTCATTTGAACTTATTCATTTGAGCTGGTTGAACTGGTTCATTTGAACTAGTTGATTTGAACTAGTTTATTTGAACTGGTTCATTTGAACTAGTTCATTTGTACTTTCTCATTTGAACTAGTTCATTTGAACTAATTCATTTGAACTTGTTCATTTAAACTAGTTCATTTGAACATGTTCATTTGAACTCGTTCATTTGAACTAGTTCATTTGAACTAGTTCATTTGAACTACTTCATTTGAAACAGTTCATTTGAACTGGTTCATTTGAACTTATTCATTTGAGCTGGTTGAACTGGTTCATTTGAACTAGTTGATTTGAACTAGTTTATTTGAACTGGTTCATTTGAACTAGTTCATTTGTACTTTCTCATTTGAACTAGTTCATTTGAACTAATTCATTTGAACTTGTTCATTTAAACTAGTTCATTTGAACATGTTCATTTGAACTAGTTCATTTGAACTGATTCATTTGAACTTGTTCATTTAAACTAGTTTATTTGAACATGTTGATTTGAACTGATTCGTTTGAACTAGTTCATTTGAACTGATTCATTTGAACTTGTTCATTTGAACTAGTTCATTTGAACTTGTTCATTTGAACTGGTTCAATTGAACTGGTTCATTTGAACTGGTTCATTTGAACTGGTTCATTTAAACTGGTTCTTTTTAACTGGTTCATTTAAACTGGTTCATTTGAGCTGGTTGAACTGGCTCAGTTGAACTAGTTCATTTCAACTAGTTCATTTCAACTAGTCCATTTGAACTTGTTCATTTGAATTAGTTCATTTGAACTGAGTCATTTGAATTAGTTCATTTGAACTAGTTCATTTGAACTAGTTCATTTAAACTTGTTCATTTGAACTTGTTCATTTGAACTAGTTCATTTGAACTTGTTCGTTTGAACTAGTTCAGTTCAACTTGGTTATTTGAACTGATTTATTTGAACTGGTTCATTTGAACTGATTCATTTGAACGTGTTCATTTGAACTAGTTCATTTGAACTGATTCATTTGAACTTGTTCATTTGAACTGGATCATTTGAACTGGATCATTTGAACTGGTTCATTTGAACTGGTTCATTTGTTCTGGTTCATTTTAACTGATTCATTTGTACTGGTTCATTTTAACTGATTCATTTGAACTTGTTCATTTAAACTAGTTCATTTGAACTGGTTCATTTGAACTGGTTCATTTGAACTGTTTCATTTAAACTGGTTAATTTGAACTGGTTGATTTGAACTGGTTCATTTGAGCTGGTTGAACTGGTTCAGTTGAACTAGTTCATTTGAACTAGTTCATTTGAACTAGTTCATTTGAACTAGTTCATTTGAACTAGTTCATTTGAACTTGTTCATTTGAACTTGTTCATTTGAATTAGTTCATTTGAACCGATTCATTTGAACCGATTCATTTGAATTAGTTCATTTGAACTAGTTCATTTGAACTAGTTCATTTGAACTAGTTTATTTGTTCATTTGTACTAGTTCAGTTGAACTTGTTTATTTGAACTAATTTATTTGAACTGGTTCATTTGAACTAGTTCATTTGAACTAGTTCATTTGTTCATTTGTACTAGTTCAGTTGAACTTGTTTATTTGAACTAATTCATTTGAACGTGTTCATTTGAACTAGTTCATTTGAACTGGATCATTTAAACTGGTTAATTTGAACTGGTTGATTTGAACTGGTTCATTTGAGCTGGTTGAAGTGGTTCAGTTGAACTAGTTCATTTGAACTAGTTCATTTGAACTAGTTCATTTGAACTTGTTCATTTGAATTAGTTCCTTTGAACTGATTCATTTGAATTAATTCATTTGAACTAGTTCATTTGAACTAGTTCATTTAAACTTGTTCGTTTGAACTTTTTCATTTGAACTAGTTCATTTGAACTTGTTCATTTGAACTAGTTCAGTTGAACTTATTTAATTGAACTGATTCATTTGAACTGGTTCATTTGAACTGATTCATTTGAACGTGTTCATTTGAACTAGTTCATTTGAACTGATTCATTTGAACTTGTTCATTTGAACTGGATCATTTGAACTGGATCATTTGAACTGGTTCATTTGAACTGGTTCATTTGTACTGGTTCATTTTAACTGATTCATTTGTACTGGTTCATTTTAACTGATTCATTTGAACTTGTTCATTTAAACTAGTTCATTTGAACTGGTTCATTTGAGCTGGGTCATTTGAACTGTTTCATTTAAACTGGTTCATTTGAACTGGTTGATTTGAACTGGTTCATTTGAGCTGGTTGAACTGGTTCAGTTGAACTAGTTCATTTGAACTTGTTCATTTGAATTAGTTCATTTGAACCGATTCATTTGAATTAGTTCATTTGAACTAGTTCATTTGAACTAGTTCATTTGTTCATTTGTACTAGTTCAGTTGAACTTGTTTATTTGAACTAATTCATTTGAACTGGTTCATTTGAACTTATTCATTTGAACGTGTTCATTTGAACGTGTTCATTTGAACTGGATCATTTGAACTGGATCATTTGAACTGGTTCATTTGAACTGGTTCATTTGAACTGGTTCATTTGTACTGGTTCATTTTAACTGACTCAATTGAGCTTGTTCATTTGAACTTGTTCATTTGAACTTATTCATTTGAACTTGTTTATTTGAACTGGTTCATTTGAGCTGGTTGAATTGGTTCAGTTGAATTAGTTCATTTGAAATAGTTCATTTGAATTAGTTTATTTGAACTGATTCATTTGAATTAAATCATTTGAACTGGTTCATTTGAGCTTGTTCATTTGAACTACTTCATTTAAAATAGTTCATTTGAACTGGTTCCTTTCAACTGGTTCATTTGAACTGGTTCATTTGAACTGGTTCATTTGAACTGGTTCATTAGAACTGGTTCATTTGAACTGGTTCATTTGAATTGGTTTATTTGAACTTGTTCATTTGAACTGGTTCATTTGAACTGGTTCATTTGAACTGTTTCATTTAAACTGGTTCTTTTTAACTGGTTCATTTAAACTGGTTCATTTGAGCTGGTTGAACTGGTTCAGTTGAACTAGTTCATTTGAACTAGTTCATTTGAACTTGTTCATTTGAATTAGTTCATTTGAACTGATTCATTTGAATTAGTTCATTTGAACTAGTTCATTTGAACTAGTTCATTTAAACTTGTTCATTTGAACTTGTTCATTTGAACTAGTTCATTTGAACTTGTTCATTTGAACTAGTTCATTTGAACTTGTTCATTTGAACTAGTTTAGTTGAACTTGTTTATTTGAACTGATTCATTTGAACTGGTTCATTTGAACTGATTCATTTGAATGTGTTCATTTGAACTAGTTCATTTGAACTGATTCATTTGAACTGGATCATTTGAACTGGTTCATTTGAACTGGTTCATTTGTACTGGTTCATTTTAACTGATTCATTTGTACTGGTTCATTTTAACTGATTCATTTGAACTTGTTCATTTAAACTAGTTCATTTGAACTGGTTCATTTGAGCTTGTTCATTTGAACTACTTCATTTAAAATAGTTCATTTGAACTGGTTCATTTCAACTGGTTCATTTGAACTGGTTCATTTGAACTGGTTCATTTGAACTGGTTCATTTAAATTGGTTCTTTTTAACTGGTTCATTTAAACTGGTTCATTTGAGCTGGTTGAACTGGCTCAGTTGAACTAGTTCATTTCAACTAGTTCATTTCAACTAGTCCATTTGAACTTGTTCATTTGAATTAGTTCATTTGAACTGAGTCATTTGAATTAGTTCATTTGAACTAGTTCATTTGAACTAGTTCATTTAAACTTGTTCATTTGAACTTGTTCATTTGAACTAGTTCATTTGAACTTGTTCGTTTGAACTAGTTCAGTTCAACTTGGTTATTTGAACTGATTTATTTGAACTGGTTCATTTGAACTGATTCATTTGAATGTGTTCATTTGAACTAGTTCATTTGAACTGATTCATTTGAACTTGTTCATTTGAACTGGATCATTTGAACTGGATCATTTGAACTGGTTCATTTGAACTGGTTCATTTGTACTGGTTCATTTTAACTGATTCATTTGTACTGGTTCATTTTAACTGATTCATTTGAACTTGTTCATTTAAACTAGTTCATTTGAACTGGTTCATTTGAACTGGTTCATTTGAACTGTTTCATTTAAACTGGTTAATTTGAACTGGTTGATTTGAACTGGTTCATTTGAGCTGGTTGAACTGGTTCAGTTGAACTAGTTCATTTGAACTAGTTCATTTGAACTAGTTCATTTGAACTAGTTCATTTGAACTAGTTCATTTGAACTTGTTCATTTGAACTTGTTCATTTGAACTTGTTCATTTGAATTAGTTCATTTGAACCGATTCATTTGAACCGATTCATTTGAATTAGTTCATTTGAACTAGTTCATTTGAACTAGTTCATTTGAACTAGTTTATTTGTTCATTTGTACTAGTTCAGTTGAACTTGTTTATTTGAACTAATTTATTTGAACTGGTTCATTTGAACTAGTTCATTTGAACTAGTTCATTTGTTCATTTGTACTAGTTCAGTTGAACTTGTTTATTTGAACTAATTCATTTGAACTTGTTCATTTGAACTTATTCATTTGAACGTGTTCATTTGAACTAGTTCATTTGAACTGGATCATTTAAACTGGGTAATTTGAACTGGTTGATTTGAACTGGTTCATTTGAGCTGGTTGAACTGGTTCAGTGGAACTAGTTCATTTGAACTAGTTCATTTGAACTAGTTCATTTGAACTTGTTCATTTGAATTAGTTCCTTTGAACTGATTCATTTGAATTAATTCATTTGAACTAGTTCATTTGAACTAGTTCATTTAAACTTGTTCATTTGAACTTTTTCATTTGAACTAGTTCATTTGAACTTGTTCATTTGAACTAGTTCAGTTGAACTTATTTAATTGAACTGATTCATTTGAACTGGTTCATTTGAACTGATTCATTTGAACGTGTTCATTTGAACTAGTTCATATGAACTGATTCATTTGAACTTGTTCATTTGAACTGGATCATTTGAACTGGATCATTTGAACTGGTTCATTTGAACTGGTTCATTTGTACTGGTTCATTTTAACTGATTCATTTGTACTGGTTCATTTTAACTGATTCATTTGAACTAGTTCATTTAAACTAGTTCATTTGAACTGGTTCATTTGAACTGGTTGATTTGAACTGGTTCATTTGAGCTGGTTGAACTGGTTCAGTTGAACTAGTTCATTTGAACTTGTTCATTTGAATTAGTTCATTTGAACCGATTCATTTGAATTAGTTCATTTGAACTAGTTCATTTGAACTAGTTCATTTGTTCATTTGTACTAGTTCAGTTGAACTTGTTTATTTGAACTAATTCATTTGAACTGGTTCATTTGAACTTATTCATTTGAACGTGTTCATTTGAACTGGATCATTTGAACTGGATCATTTGAACTGGTTCATTTGAACTGGTTCATTTGAACTGGTTCATTTGTACTGGTTCATTTTAACTGACTCAATTGAGCTTGTTCATTTGAACTGGTTCATTTCAACTGGTTCATTTGAACTGGTTCATTTGAACTGGTTCATTTGCATTGGTTCATTTGAACTGGTTCATTTGAACTGGTTCATTTGAACTGGTTCATTTGAACTGTTTCATTTAAACTGGTTCATTTGAACTTGTTCATTTGAACTTGTTCATTTGAACTTGTTCATTTGAACTTATTCATTTGAACTTGTTTATTTGAACTGGTTCATTTGAGCTGGTTGAATTGGTTCAGTTGAATTAGTTCATTTGAAATAGTTCATTTGAATTAGTTTATTTGAACTGATTCATTTGAATTAAATCATTTGAACTGGTTCATTTGAGCTTGTTCATTTGAACTACTTCATTTAAAATAGTTCATTTGAACTGGTTCCTTTCAACTGGTTCATTTGAACTGGTTCATTTGAACTGGTTCATTTGAACTGGTTCATTTGAACTGGTTCATTAGAACTGGTTCTGTTGAACTGGTTCATTTGAATTGGTTTATTTGAACTTGTTCATTTGAACTGGTTCATTTGAACTGTTTCATTTAAACTGGTTCTTTTTAACTGGTTCATTTAAACTGGTTCATTTGAACTGGTTGAACTGGTTCAGTTGAACTAGTTCATTTGAACTAGTTCATTTGAACTTGTTCATTTGAATTAGTTCATTTGAACTGATTCATTTGAATTAGTTCATTTGAACTAGTTCATTTGAACTAGTTCATTTAAACTTGTTCATTTGAACTTGTTCATTTGAACTAGTTCATTTGAACTTGTTCATTTGAACTAGTTTAGTTGAACTTGTTTATTTGAACTGATTCATTTGAACTGGTTCATTTGAACTGATTCATTTGAATGTGTTCATTTGAACTAGTTCATTTGAACTGATTCATTTGAACTTGTTCATTTGAACTGGATCATTTGAACTGGATCATTTGAACTGGTTCATTTGAACTGGTTCATTTGTACTGGTTCATTTTAACTGATTCATTTGTACTGGTTCATTTTAACTGATTCATTTGAACTTGTTCATTTAAACTAGTTCATTTGAACTGGTTCATTTGAACTGGTTCATTTGAACTGTTTCATTTAAACTGGTTCATTTTAACTGATTCATTTGTACTGGTTCATTTTAACTGATTCATTTGAACTTGTTCATTTAAACTAGTTCATTTGAACTGGTTCATTTGAACTGGTTCATTTGAACTGTTTCATTTAAACTGGTTCATTTGAACTGGTTGATTTGAACTGGTATCGATTCCAAGTATCAGTACCAAGTTTCGATACCAAGTATCGATATCAGGTACTAAGTATCGTTACCAAGTATCGATACCAAGTATCGATACTAACTATCGATACCAAGTGTCGAATCCTAGTATCGATTCCAGGTATCGATACCAACTTTCGATACCAAGTATCGATACCAAGTTTCGATACCGAGCAACAATACCAAGTTTCTATTTCAAGTATCGATGTCAAGTATCGTTACCAAGTCTCGATACCAAGAATCATGCTAAGTAACGATACCAAGTTTCGGTACCAAGTATCGGTACCAAGCTTCGATACCAAGTATCCATACCGAGTAACGATACCAAGTTTCTTTTTCATGTATCGCTTGATATCGATACAAGTATCGATACCAGGTATAATACTAAGTTACGATACCAAGTTTAGATACCAAGGATCGATACCAAGTATCGATTCCAAGGATCGATACCAAGTATCGATACCAAGGATCGCTACCAAGTATCGATACCAAGGATCGATACCAAGTATCGATACCAACTATTATACCACATAACGATACCAAGATTCGAAATTAGTTTTGGGACCAATTATCGATACCAAGCTTCGATACCAAGTATCGTTACCATGTACTAAGTATCGTTACCAAGTATCGATGGCAAGTATCGATACGAACTATCGATACCAAGTGTCGAATCCAAATATCGATACCAAGGATCGATACCAAGTATCGATACCAAGGATCGATACCAAGTATCGATACCAAGGATAGATACCAAGTATCGATACCAAGTCTCAATACCAAGGATCGATACCAAGTTTGGATTTCATGTATCGATACCAAGTATCGTTACCAAGTATCGATTCCAACTTTAATACTAAGTAACGATACCAAGATTCGAAATAAGTTTTAGATCCAAGTATCTATTCCAAGTATCGATACCAAGTTTTGATACCGAGTATCAATACCAAGTTTCGAAACCAAGTATCGATATCAATTATCAATACCATTTATTAATACTAAGTATTAGTACCAAGTATCGATACCAAGGATCGAAACCAAGTATCGATACCAAGTATCGATACCAAGTATCGATACTAAGGATCGATACCAAGATTCGATTTCATGTATCGATATCAAGTCTAGTTACCAAGTATCAATACCAACTATAATACTAAGTAACGATACCTAGATTCGAAATAAGTTTTGGAACCAAGTATCGATTCCAAGTATCGATACCAAGTTTTGATACCGAGTATCAATACCAAGTTTCGATACCAAGTATCGATACCAATTATCAATACCAATTATTAATACTAATTATTAATACAAAGTATCGATACCAAGGATCGAAACCAAGTATCTATACCAAGTATCAATACCAAGTATCGATTCCAGGTATCGATACCATGTACTAAGTATCGTTACAAAGTATCGATAGCAAGTATCGATACTAACTATCGATACCAAGTATCGATACCAAGTTTCGATACTAACTAAAGATACCAAGTATCGAAACCAAGTATCGATACCGAGTATTGATACTAAGTATCTATACCAAGTATCGAAACCAAGTATCGATACCAAGGATCGATACCAAGTATCGATAACAAGTATCGATACCTAGTATCGATACCAAGGATCGATACCAAGTATCAATGCCAAGTATCGATACCAAGTATCGAAACCAAGTATCGATACCAAGTATCGATACCAAGTATCAGTACCAAGTTTCGATACCAAGTATCGATACCAGGTACTAAGTATCGTTACCAAGTTATAGATACCAAGTTTCGAATCCTAGAATCAATTCCAGGTATCGATACCAAGTTTCGATACCAAGTATCGATACCAGGTACTAAGTATCGTTACCAAGTTATAGATACCAAGTGTCGAATCCTAGAATCGATTCCAGGTATCGATACCAAGTTTCGATACCAAGTTTCGATACCAAGTATCGATACCAAGTTTCGATACCGAGTAATACCATACGAGTATCAATACCAAGTTTCTATTTCAAGTATCGATATCAAGTATCGTTACCAAGTATCGGTACCAAGAATCATACTAAGTAACGATACCAAGTTTCGGTAACAAGTATCGGTACCAAGATTCGATACCAAGTATCCATACCGAGTAACGATACCAAGTTTCTTTTTCATGTATCGCTTGATATCGATACAAGTATTGATACCAGGTATAATACTAAGCAACGATACCAAGTTTAGATACAAAGTATCGATACAAAGTATACAAAGTATCGATACTAAGTATCATTAGCAAGTATTAATGCCAATTATCGATACCTAGTACCGATACCAAGTTTCGATACCAAGTTTCGATACCTTTTACGATATCAAGTATCGATACAAAGTATCGATACCAAGTTTAGATACCAAGTATCGATACAAAGCATCGATACCAAGTATCGATACCAAGTGTCGATTCCAAGTATCGATACCAAGTTTTGATACCGAGTATCAATACCAAGTTTCGAAACCAAGTATCGATACCAATTATCAATACCAATTATTAATACTAAGTATTAATACAAAGTATCGATACCAAGGATCGAAACCAAGTATCGATACCAAGTATCGATACCAAGTGTCGATTCCAGGTATCGATACCAAGTCTCGATACCAAGGATCGATAGCAAGTTTCGATTTCATGTATCGATACCAAGTTTTGATTTCATGTATCGATACCAAGTCTAGTTACCAAGAATCGATACCAACTATAATACTAAGTAATGATACCAAGATTCGAAATAAGTTTTGGAACCAAGTATCGATTCCAAGTATCTATACCAAGTTTTGATACCGAGTATCAATACCAAGTTTCGAAACCAAGTATCGATACCAAGGATCGATACCAAGTTTCGATTTCATGTATCGATACCAACTATCGATACCAAGTGTCGAATCCAAGTATCGATACCAAGTTTCGATTTCATGTATCGATACCAAGTTTTGATACCGAGTATCGATTACCAATTACCAATACCAATTATCAATACCAATTATTAATACTAAGTATTAATACCAAGTATCGATACCAAGGATCGAAACCAAGTATCGATACCAAGTATCGAAACCAAGTATCGATACCAAGGATCGATACCAAGTTTCGATATCATGTATCGATACCAAGTATCGTTACCAAGTATCGATACCAACTATAATACTAAGTAACGATACCAAGATTCGAAATAAGTTTTGGAACCAATTATCGATACCAAGTTTCGATACCAAGTATTGATACCAAGTATCGATACCAAGTCTCGATACCACGGATCGATACCAAGTTTCGATTTCATGTATCGATACCAAGTCTAGTTACCAAGTATCGATACCATCTATAATACAAAGTAACGATACCAAGATTCGAAATAAGTTTTGGAACCAAGTATCGATTCCAAGTATCGATACCAAGTTTTGATACCGAGTATCAATACCAAGTTTCGAAACCAAGTATCGATACCAATTATGAATACCAATTATTAATACTAAGTATGAATACCAACTATCGATACCAAGGATCGAAACCAAGTATCGATACCAAGTATCGATACCAAGTATCGATACCAAGTATCGATACCAAGTATCGATACCAAGTATCGATTCCAAGTATCGATACCAAGTATCCAGACCGAGTAACGATACCACGTTTCGATTTCATGTATCGATACCAGGTATAATACCAAGTAACGCTACCAAGTTTCGATACAAAGTATCGATACCAAGTATAATTACTAAGTATCAATGCCAATTATCGATACCAAGTATCGATACCAAGTTTCGATACCTATTAACGATACCAAGTGTTGATATCAAGTATCGATACAAAGTATCGATAATACGTATTGATAAAAAGTATCGATACAAAGTATCGATACCAAGTATCATTGCCAAGTATCAATGCCAATTATCGATACCAAGTATCGATACCAAGTATCGATACCAAGTTTCGATCCAAGTATCGATACCAAGTTTCGATACCAAGAATCAATACCAAGTTTCGAAACCAAGTATCGATACCAATTATCAATACCAATTATTAATACCAAGTATTAATACCAAGTATCGATACCAAGGATCGATACCAAGGATCGATACCAAGGATCGATACCAAGTATCATTCATGTATCGATACCAAGTCTAGTTACCAAGTATCGATACCAACTATAATACAAAGTAACGATACCAAGATTCGAAATAAGTTTTGGAACCAAGTATCGATTCCAAGTATCGATACCAAGTTTTGATACCGAGTATCAATACCAAGTTTCGAAACCAAGTATCGATACCAATTATGAATACCAATTATTAATACTAAGTATTAATACCATCTATCGATACCAAGGATCGAAACCAAGTATCGATACCAAGTATCGATACCAAGTATCGATACCAAGTATCGATACCAAGTATCGATACCAAGTATCGATACCAAGTATCGATTCCAAGTATCGATACCAAGTATCCAGACCGAGTAACGATACCACGTTTCGATTTCATGTATCGATACCAGGTATAATACCAAGTAACGCTACCAAGTTTCGATACAAAGGATCGATACAAAGTATCGATACAAAGTATCGATACCAAGTATCATTACCAAGTATCTATACCATGGATCGATACCAACAATCGATATCAAGGATCGATACCAAGTATCGATACCTAGTATCGATACCAAGGATCGATACCAAGTATCAATGCCAAGTATCGATACCAAGTATCGATACCAAGTATCAATGCCAAGTATCGATACCAAGTATCGAAACCAAGTATCGATACCAAGCATCGATACAAATTATCGATACCAAGTATCGATACCAAGTTTCGATCCAAGTATCGATACCAAGTTTCGATCCAAGTATCGATACCAAGTTTCGATACCAAGTATCAATACCAAGTTTCGAAACCAAGTATCGATACCAATTATCAATACCAATTATTAATACCAAGTATTAATACCAAGTATCTATACCATGGATCGATACCAACAATCGATACCAAGGATCGATACCAAGTATCATTACCAAGTATCAATGCCAATTATCGATACCAAGTATCGATCCCAAGTATCGATACCAAGTATCGATACCAAGTTTCGATCCAAGTATCGATACCAAGTTTCGATACCAAGTATCAATATCAAGATTCGAAACCAAGTATCGATACCAATTATCAATACCAATTATTAATACCAATTATTAATACCAAGTATCTATACCATGGATCGATATCAACAATCGATACCAAGGATCGATACCAAGTATCGATACCAAGGATCGATACCAAGTATCGATACCAACTATTATACCAAATAATGATGCCAAGATTCGAAATAAGTTTTCGAACCACTTATCGATACCAAGTTTCAATAACAAGTATCGATACCAAGTATTGATACCATGTTCTAAGTATCGTTACCAAGTATCGATGGCAAGTATCGATACTAACTATCGATACCAAGTGTCGAATCCAAGTATCGATACCAAGTTTCGATACCAAGTATCAATACAAGTTTCGAAACCAAGTATCGATACCAATTATCAATACCAATTATTAATACCAAGTATTAATACCAAGTATCGATACCAAGGATCGATACCAAGTATCGATACCAAGGATCGATACCAAGTATCGATACCAAGTCTCCATACCAAGGATCGATACCAAGTTTCGATTTCATGTATCCATGTACCAAGTATCGATTCCAACTATAAAACTAAGTAACGATACCAAGATTCGAAATAAGTTTTAGAAACAAGTATCGATACCAATTAGCGATACCAAGTTTCGATACCAAGTATCGATACCAAGGATCGATACAAAGGATCGATACCAAGTATCGATACCAAGTATCGATACCAAGTTTCGATACCAAGTATCAATACCAAGTTTCGAAACCAAGTATTGATACCAATTATCAATACCAATTATTAATACCAAGTATTAATACCAAGTATCGATACCAAGGATCGATACCAAGAATCGATACCAAGTTTCGATTTCATGTATCGACACCAAGTCTTGTTACCAAGTATCGATACCAACTATAATACTAAGTAACGATACCAAGATTCGAAATAAGTTTTGGAACCAAGTATCTATTCCAAGTATCGATACCAAGTTTTGATACCAAGTTTCGAAACCAAGTATCGATACCAATTATCAATACTAATTATTAATACTAAGTATTAATACCAAGTATCGATACCAAGGATCGAAACCAAGTATCGATACCAAGTATCGATACCAAGTTTCGATACCAAGTATCGATACCAAGTTTCGATACCAAGTCTCGATACCAAGAATCGATACCAAGTTTCGATTTCATGTATGGATACCAAGTCTAGTTACCAAGTATCGATACAAACTATAATACTAAGTAACGATACCAAGATTCGAAATAAGTTTTGGAACCAAGTATCGATTCCAAGTATCGATACCAAGTTTTGATACCGAGTATCAATACCAAGTTTCGAAACCAAGTATTGATACCAATTATCAATACCAATTATTAATACCAAGTATTAATACCAAGTATCGATACCAAGGATCGATACCAAGTATCGATACCAAGGATCGATACAAAGTGTCGATACCAAGTATCGATACCAAGTCTCGATACCAAGGATCGATACCAAGTATCGATATTAAGGATCGAAACCAAGTATCGATACCAAGTATCGATACCAAGTTTTGATACCAAGTTTCGAAACCAAGTATCGATACCAATTATCAATACCAATTATTAATACCAAGTATTAATACCAAGTATCGATACCAAGTATCGATAGCAAGTATCGATACTAACTATCGATACCAAGTGTCGAATCCAAGTATCGATACCAAGTTTCGATACCTAGTATCAATACCAAGTTTCGAAACCAAGTATTGATACCAATTATCAATACCAATTATTAATACCAAGTATTAATACCAAGTATCGATACCAAGGATCGATACCAAGTATCGATACCAAGGATCGATACAAAGTGTCGATACCAAGTATCGATACCAAGTCTCGATACCAAGAGTCGATACCAAGTTTCGATTTCATGTATCGATACCAAGTCTAGTTACCAAGTATCGATACCAACTTAGTATTACTAAGTAACGATACCAAGATTCGAAATAAGTTTTGGAACCAAGTATCTATTCCAAGTATCGATACCAAGTTTTGATACCAAGTTTCGAAACCAAGTATCGATACCAATTATCAATACTAATTATTAATACTAAGTATTAATACCAAGTATCGATACCAAGGATCGAAACCAAGTATCGATACCAAGTATCGATACCAAGTTTCGATACCAAGTATCGATACCAAGTATCGATACCAAGTATCGATACAAAGTGTCGATACCAAGTATCGATACCAAGTCTCGATACCAAGAGTCGATACCAAGTTTCGATTTCATGTATCGATACCAAGTCTAGTTACCAAGTATCGATACCAACTTAGTATTACTAAGTAACGATACCAAGATTCGAAATAAGTTTTGGAACCAAGTATCTATTCCAAGTATCGATACCAAGATTTGATACCAAGTTTCGAAACCAAGTATCGATACCAATTATCAATACTAATTATTAATACTAAGTATTAATACCAAGTATCGATACCAAGGATCGAAACCAAGTATCGATACCAAGTATCGATACCAAGTTTCGATACCAAGTATCGATACCAAGTTTCGATACCAAGTATCGATACCAAGTTTCGATACCAAGTATCGATACCAATTATCAATACCAATTATGAATACTAAGTATTAATACCAAGTATCGATACCAAGTATCGATACCAAGGATCGATACAAAGTGTCGATACCAAGAATCGATACCAAGTTTCGATTTCATGTATCGATACCAAGTCTAGTTACCAAGTATCGATACAAACAATAATACTAAGTAACGATACCAAGATTCGAAATAAGTTTTGGAACCAAGTATCGATTCCAACTATCGATACCAAGTTTTGATACCGAGTATCAATACCAAGTTTCGAAACCAAGTATTGATACCAATTATCAATACCAATTATTAATACTAAGTATTAATACCAAGTATCGATACCAAGTTTCGATACCAAGTATCGATACCAAGTATCGATACCAAGTATCGATAGCAAGTATCGATACTAACTATCGATACCAAGTGTCGAATCCAAGTATCGATACCAAGTTTCGATACCAAGTATCAATACCAAGTTTCGAAACCAAGTATCGATACCAATTATCAATACTAATTATTAATACTAAGTATTAATACCAAGTATCGATACCAAGGATCGAAACCAAGTATCGATACCAAGTATCGATACCAAGTTTCGATACCAAGTATCGATACCAAGTATCGATACCAAGGATCGATACAAAGTGTCGATACCAAGTATCGATACCAAGTCTCGATACCAAGAGTCGATACCAAGTTTCGATTTCATGTATCGATACCAAGTCTAGTTACCAAGTATCGATACCAACTTAGTATTACTAAGTAACGATACCAAGATTCGAAATAAGTTTTGGAACCAAGTATCTATTCCAAGTATCGATACCAAGTTTTGATACCAAGTTTCGAAACCAAGTATCGATACCAATTATCAATACTAATTATTAATACTAAGTATTAATACCAAGTATCGATACCAAGGATCGAAACCAAGTATCGATACCAAGTATCGATACCAAGTTTCGATACCAAGTATCGATACCAAGTTTCGATACCAAGTATCGATACCAAGTTTCGATACCAAGTATCGATACCAATTATCAATACCAATTATGAATACTAAGTATTAATACCAAGTATCGATACCAAGTATCGATACCAAGGATCGATACAAAGTGTCGATACCAAGAATCGATACCAAGTTTCGATTTCATGTATCGATACCAAGTCTAGTTACCAAGTATCGATACAAACAATAATACTAAGTAACGATACCAAGATTCGAAATAAGTTTTGGAACCAAGTATCGATTCCAACTATCGATACCAAGTTTTGATACCGAGTATCAATACCAAGTTTCGAAACCAAGTATTGATACCAATTATCAATACCAATTATTAATACTAAGTATTAATACCAAGTATCGATACCAAGTTTCGATACCAAGTATCGATACCAAGTTTCGATACCAAGTATCGATACCAAGTTTCGATACCAAGTATCGATACCAAGTATCGATACCAAGTTTCGATACCAAGTATCGATACCAATTATCAATACCAATTATTAATACTAAGTATTAATACAAAGTATCGATTCCAAGTATCAGTAATAAGTTTTGATACCGAGTATCAATACCAAGTTTCGAAACCAAGTATTGATACCAATTATCAATACCAATTATTAATACTAAGTATTAATACGAAGTATCGATACCAAGTTTCGATACCAAGTATCGATACCAAGTTTCGATACCAAGTATCGATACCAAGTTTCGATACCAAGTATCGATTCCAAGTATCAGTACCAAGTTTCGATACCAAGTATCGATACCAGGTACTAAGTATCGCTACCAAGTATCGATACCAAGTATCGATATCAAGTTTCGATACCAAGTATCGATACCAATTATCAATACCAATTATTAATACTAAGTATTAATACCAAGTATCGCTACCAAGGATCGATACCAAGTATCGATACTAAGGATCGTTACCAAGTATCGATACCAAGTTTCGATACCAAGTATCGATACCAAGTTTCGAAACCAAGTATCGATTCCAAGTATCAGTACCAAGTTTCGATACCAAGTATCGATACCAGGTACTAAGTGTCGCTATCAAGTATCGAAACCAAGTTTAGATACCAAGTTTCGATACCGAGCAACAATACCAAGTTTCTATTTCAAGTATCGATGTCAAGTATCGTTACCAAGTATCGATACCAAGAATCATGCTAAGTAACGATACCAAGTTTCGGTACCAAGTATCGGTACCAAGCTTCGATACCAAGTATCCATACCGAGTAACGATACCAAGTTACTTTTTCATGTATCGCTTGCTATCGATTCAAGTATCGATACCAGGTATAATACTAAGTTACGATACCAAGTTTAGATACAAAGTATCGATACAAAGTATCGATACCAAGTATCATTACCAAGTATCAATTCCAAACATCGACACCAAGTATCGATACCAAGTTTCAATACCAAGTATCGATTCCAAGTATCAGTACCAAGTTTCGATACCAAGTATCGATACCAGGTACTAAGTATAGCTACCAAGTATCGATACCAAGTATCGATACCAAGTTTCGATACCAAGTATCGATACCAATTATCAATACCAATTATTAATACTAAGTATTAATACCAAGTATCGCTACCAAGGATCGATACCAAGTATCGATACTAAGGATCGATACCAAGTATCAGTACCAAGTTTCGATACCAAGTATCGATACCAGGTACTAAGTATCGTTACCAAGTATCGATACCAAGTATCGATACTAACTATCGATACCAAGTGTCGAATCCTAGTATCGATTCCAGGTATCGATACCAACTTTCGATACCAAGTTTCTATTTCAAGTATCAATGTCAAGTATCGTTACCAAGTATCGATACCAAGAATCATGCTAAGTAACGATACCAAGTTTCGGTACCAAGTATCGGTACCAAGCTTCGATACCAAGTATCCATACCGAGTAACGATAGCAAGTTTCTTTTTCATGTATCGCTTGATATCGATACAAGTATCGATACCAGGTATAATACTAAGTTACGATACCAAGTTTAGATACAAAGTATCGATACCAAGTATCATTACCAAGTATCAATTCCAAACATCGACACCAAGTATCGATACCAAGTTTCAATACCAAGTTTCGATACCTATTAACGATACCAAGTATTGACACCACGTTTCGATATAAGGTATCGCTACCAAGTATCGATACCAAGTTTAGATACCAAGTACAGATACCACGTATCGATACCAAGTATCGATACCAAGTATAGATACCAAGTATCGATACCAAGTTTCGATACCAAGTATCGATACCAAGTATCAGTACCAAGTTTCGATACCAAGTATCGATACCAGGTATTAAGTATCGTTACCAAGTATCGATACCAGGTACTAAGTATCGTTACCAAGTATCGATACCAAGTATAGATACTAACTATCGATACCAAGTGTCGAATCCTAGTATCGATTCCAGGTATCGATACCAACTTTCGATACCAAGTATCGATATCAAGTTTCGATACCGAGTAACAATACCAAGTTTCTATTTCAAGTATCGATGTCAAGTATCGTTACCAAGTATCGATACAAAGAATCATGCTAAGTAACGACACCAAGTTCCGGTACAAAGTATCGGTAGTAAGATTCGATACCAAGTATCCATACCGTGTAACGATACCAAGCTTCTTTTTCATGTATCGCTTGATATCGATACAAGTATCGATACCAGGTATAATACTAAGTTACGATACCAAGTTTAGATACCAAGGATCGATACCAAGTATCGATACCAAGGATCGATACCAAGTATCGATACCAAGGATCGCTACCAAGTATCGATACCAAGGATTGATACCAAGTATCGATACCAACTATTATACCAAATAACGATACCAAGATCCGAAATTAGTTTTGGGACCAAGTATCGATACCAGGTACTAAGTATCGTTACCAAGTATCGATACCAAGTATAGATACTAACTATCGATACCAAGTGTCGAATCCTAGTATCGATTCCAGGTATCGATACCAACTTTCGATACCAAGTTTCTATTTCAAGTATCAATGTCAAGTATCGTTACCAAGTATCGATACCAAGAATCATGCTAAGTAACGATACCAAGTTTCGATACCAAGTATCGTTACCATGTACTAAGTATCGTTACCAAGTATCGATGGCAAGTATCGATACGAACTATCGATACCAAAAGTCGAATCCAAATATCGATACCAAGGATCGATACCAAGTATCGATACCAAGGATCGATACCAAGTATCGATACCTAGGATAGATACCAAGTATCGATACCAAGTCTCGATACCAAGGATCGATACCAAGTTTGGATTTCATGTATCGATACCAAGTATCGTTACCAAGTATCGATTCCAACTTTAATACTAAGTAACGTTACCAAGATTCGAAATAAGTTTTAGAACCAACTATCGATTCCAAGTATCTATACCAAGTTTTGATACCGAGTATCAATACCAAGTTTCGAAAACAAGTATTGAAAACAAGTATTAATACCAAGTATCGATACCAAGTATCGAAATCAAGTATCGATACCAAGTATCGATACCAAGGATCGATACCAAGTTTCGATTTCATGTATCGATATCAAGTCTAGTTACCAAGTATCAATACCAACTATAATACTAAGTAACGATACCTAGATTCGAAATAAGTTTTGGAACCAAGTATCGATTCCAAGTATCGATACCAAGTTTTGATACCGAGTATCAATACCAAGTTTCGATACCAAGTATCGATACCAATTATCAATACCAATTATTAATACTAATTATTAATACAAAGTATCGATACCAAGGATCGAAACCAAGTATCGATACCAAGTATCGATACCAAGTATCGATTCCAGGTATCGATACCATGTACTAAGTATCGTTACAAAGTATCGATAGCAAGTATCGATACTAACTATCGATACCAAGTATCGATACCAAGTTTCGATACTAACTAAAGATACCAAGTATCGAAACCAAGTATCGATACCGAGTATTTATACTAAGTATCTATACCAAGTATCGAAACCAAGTATCGATACCAAGGATCGAGACCAAGTATCGATAACAAGTATCGATACCTAGTATCGATACCAAGGATCGATACCAAGTATCAATGCCAAGTATCGATACCAAGTATCGAAACCAAGTATCGATACCAAGTATCGATACCAAGTATCAGTACCAAGTTTCGATACCAAGTATCGATACCAGGTACTAAGTATCGTTACCAAGTTATAGATACCAAGTGTCGAATCCTAGAATCGATTCCAGGTATCGATACCAAGTTTCTATACCAAGTATCGATACCAGGTACTAAGTATCGTTACCAAGTTATAGATACCAAGTGTCGAATCCTAGAATCGATTCCAGGTATCGATACCAAGTTTCGATACCAAGTATCGATACCATGTTTCGATACCAAGTATCGATACCAAGTTTCGATACCGAGTAATACCATACGAGTATCAATACCAAGTTTCTATTTCAAGTATCGATATCACGTATCGTTACCAAGTATCGATACCAAGAATCATACTAAGTAACGATACCAAGTTTCGGTAACAAGTATCGGTACCAAGATTCGATACCAAGTATCCATACCGAGTAACGATACCAAGTTTCTTTTTCATGTATCGCTTGATATCGATACAAGTATCGATACCAGGTATAATACTAAGCAACGATACCAAGTTTAGATACAAAGTATCGATACAAAGTATACAAAGTATCGATACTAAGTATCATTAGCAAGTATCAATGCCAATTATCGATACCTAGTACCGATACCAAGTTTCGATACCAAGTTTCGATTCCTTTTAACGATATCAAGTATCGATACAAAGTATCGATACCAAGTTTAGATACCAAGTATCGATACAAAGCATCGATACCAAGTATCGATACCAAGTGTCGATTCCAAGTATCGATACCAAGTTTTGATACCGAGTATCAATACCAAGTTTCGAAACCAAGTATCGATACCAATTATCAATACCAATTATTAATACTATGTATTAATACAAAGTATCGATACCAAGGATCGAAACCAAGTATCGATACCAAGTATCGATACCAAGTGTCGATTCCAGGTATCGATACCAAGTCTCGATACCAAGGATCGATAGCATGTTTCGATTTCATGTATCAATACCAAGTTTTGATTTCATGTATCGATACCAAGTCCAGTTACCAAGAATCGATACCAACTATAATACTAAGTAACGATACTAAGATTCGAAATAAGTTTTGGAACCAAGTATCGATTCCAAGTATCTATACCAAGTTTTGATACCGAGTATCAATACCAAGTTTCGAAACCAAGTATCGATACCAAGGATCGATACCAAGTTTCGATTTCATGTATCGATACCAAGTATCGTTACCAAGTATCGATACCAACTATCGATACCAAGTGTCGAATCCAAGTATCGATACCAAGTTTCGATTTCATGTATCGATACCAAGTTTTGATACCGAGTATCGATTACCAATTACCAATACCAATTATCAATACCAATTATTAATACTAAGTATTAATACCAAGTATCGATACCAAGGATCGAAACCAAGTATCGATACCAAGTATCGATACCAAGTATCGATACCAAGGATCGATACCAAGTTTCGATTTCATGTATCGATACCAAGTATCGATACCAACTATCGATACCAAGTGTCGAATCCAAGTATCGATACCAAGTTTCGATTTCATGTATCGATACCAAGTTTTGATACCGAGTATCGATTACCAATTACCAATACCAATTATCAATACCAATTATTAATACTAAGTATTAATACCAAGTATCGATACCAAGTATCGATACCAAGGATCGAAACCAAGTTTCGATACCAAGTATCGATACCAATTATCAATACCAATTATTAATACTAATTATTAATACAAAGTATCGATACCAAGGATCGAAACCAAGTATCGATACCAAGTATCGATACCAAGTATCGATTCCAGGTATCGATACCATGTACTAAGTATCGTTACAAAGTATCGATAGCAAGTATCGATACTAACTATCGATACCAAGTATCGATACCAAGTTTCGTTACTAACTAAAGATACAAAGTATCGAAACCAAGTATCGATACCGAGTATTGATACTAAGTATCTATACCAATTATCGAAACCAAGTATCGATTCCAAGGATCGATACCAAGTATCGATAACAAGTATCGATACCTAGTATCGATACCAAGGATCGATACCAAGTATCAATGCCAAGTATCGATACCAAGTATCGAAACCAAGTATCGATACCAAGTATCGATACCAAGTATCAGTACCAAGTTTCGATACCAAGTATCGATACCAGGTACTAAGTATCGTTACCAAGTTATAGATACCAAGTGTCGAATCCTAGAATCGATTCCAGGTATCGATACCAAGTTTCGATACCAAGTATCGATACCAGGTACTAAGTATCGTTACCAAGTTATAGATACCAAGTGTCGAAACCTAGCATCGATTCCAGGTATCGATACCAAGTTTCGATACCAAGTATCGATACCAAGTTTCGATACCAAGTATCGATACCAAGTTTCGATACCGAGTAATACCATACGAGTATCAATACCAAGTTTCTATTTCAAGTATCGATATCAAGTATCGTTACCAAGTATCGGTACCAAGAATCATACTAAGTAACGATACCAAATTTCGGTAACAAGTATCGGTACCAAGATTCGATACCAAGTCTCCATACCGAGTAACGATACCAAGTTTCTTTTTCATGTATCGCTTGATATCGATACAAGTATCGATACCAGGTATAATACTAAGCAACGATACCAAGTTTAGATACAAAGTATCGATACAAAGTATACAAAGTATCGATACTAAGTATCATTAGCAAGTATCAATGCCAATTATCGATACCTAGTACCGATACCAAGTTTCGATACCTTTTAACGATATCAAGTATCGATACAAAGTATCGATACCAAGTTTAGATACCAAGTATCGATACAAAGCATCGATACCAAGTATCGATACCAAGTGTCGATTCCAAGTATCGATACCAAGTTTTGATACCGAGTATTAATACCAAGTTTCGAAACCAAGTATCGATACAAATTATCAATACCAATTATTAATACTAAGTATTAATACAAAGTATCGATACCAAGGATCGAAACCAAGTATCGATACCAAGTATCGATACCAAGTGTCGATTCCAGGTATCGATACCAAGTCTCGATACCAAGGATCGATAGCAAGTTTCGATTTCATGTATCAATACCAAGTTTTGATTTCATGTATCGATACCAAGTCTAGTTACCAAGAATCGATACCAACTATAATACTAAGTAACGATACCAAGATTCGAAATAAGTTTTGGAACCAAGTATCGATTCCAAGTATCAATACCAAGTTTCGAAACCAAGTATCGATACCAAGGATCGATACCAAGTTTCGATTTCATGTATCGATACCAAGTATCGTTACCAAGTATCGATACCAACTATCGATACCAAGTGTCGAATCCAACTATCGATACCAAGTGTCGAATCCAAGTATCGATACCAAGTTTCGATTTCATGTATCGATACCAAGTTTTGATACCGAGTATCGATTACCAATTACCAATACCAATTATCAATACCAATTATTAATACTAAGTATTAATACCAAGTATCGATACCAAGGATCGAAACCAAGTATCGATACCAAGTATCGATACCAAGTATCGATACCAAGGATCGATACCAAGTTTCGATTTCATGTATCGATACCAAGCATCGTTACCAAGTATCGATACCAACTATAATACTAAGTAACGATACCAAGATTCGAAATAAGTTTTGGAACCAATTATCGATACCAAGTTTCGATACCAAGTATCGATACCAAGTATCGATACCAAGTATCGATACCAAGTCTCGATACCACGGATCGATACCAAGTTTCGATTTCATGTATCGATACCAAGTCTAGTTACCAAGTATCGATACCAACTATAATACAAAGTAACGATACCAAGATTCGAAATAAGTTTTGGAAGCAAGTATCGATTCCAAGTATCGATACCAAGTTTTGATACCGAGTATCAATACCAAGTTTCGAAACCAAGTATCGATACCAATTATGAATACCAATTATTAATACTAAGTATTCATACCAACTATCGATACCAAGGATCGAAACCAAGTATCGATACCAAGTATCGATACCAAGTATCGATACCAAGTATCGATTCCAAGTATCGATTCCAAGTATCGATTCCAAGTATCGATACCAAGTATCCAGACCGAGTAACGATACCACGTTTCGATTTCATGTATCGATACCAGGTATAATACCAAGTAATGCTACCAAGTTTCGATACAAAGTATCGATACAAAGTATCGATACCAAGTATCATTACCAAGTATCAATGCCAATTATCGATACCAAGTATCGATACCAAGTTTCGATACCAAGTTTCGATACCTATTAACGACACCAAGTGTTGATATCAAGTATCGATACAAAGTATCGATACCACGTATTGATAAAAAGATACCAAGATTCGATACCAAGTATCGATACCAATTATCAATACCAATTATTAATACTAAGTATTAATACCAAGTATCGATACCAAGTATCGATACCAAGGATCGATACAAAGTGTCGATACCAAGTATCGATACCAAGTCTCGATACCTAGAATCGATACCAAGTTTCGATTTCATGTATCGATACCAAGTCTAGTTACCAAGTATCGATACAAACTATAATACTAAGTAACGATACCAAGATTCGAAATAAGTTTTGGAACCAAGTATCGATTCCAAGTATCGATACCAAGTATCGATTCCAAGTATCGATACCAAGTATCGATTCCAAGTATCGATACCAAGTTTTGATACCGAGTATCAATACCAAGTTTCGAAACCAAGTATTGATACCAATTATCAACACCAATTATTAATACTAAGTATTAATACCAAGTATCGATACCAAGTATCGATTCCAAGTATCAGTACCAAGTTTCGATACCAAGTATCGAAACCAGGTACTAAGTATCGCTACCAAGTATCGATACCAAGTATCGATACCAAGTTTCTATACCAAGTATCGATACCAATTATCAATACCAATTATTAATACTAAGTATTAATACAAAGTATCGATACCAAGGATCGAAACCAAGTATCGATACCAAGTATCGATACCAAGTATCGATTCCAGGTATCGATACCAAGTCTCGATACCAAGAATCGATACCAAGTTTCGATTTCATGTATCGATACCAAGTCTAGTTACCAAGTATCGATACAAACTATAATACTAAGTAACGATACCAAGATTCGAAATAAGTTTTGGAACCAAGTATCGATACCAAGTATCGATACCAAGTTTCGATACCAAGTATCGATACCAAGTATCGATTCCAAGTATCGATACCAAGTATCCAGACCGAGTAACGATACCACGTTTCGATTTCATGTATCGATACCAGGTATAATACCAAGTAACGCTACCAAGTTTCGATACAAAGTATCGATACAAAGTATCGATACCAACTATCATTACCAAGTATCAATGCCAATTATCGATACCAAGTATCGATACCAAGTTTCGATACCTATTAACGACACCAAGTGTTGATATCAAGTATCGATACAAAGTATCGATACCACGTATTGATAAAAAGATACCAAGATTCGATACCAAGTATCGATACCAATTATCAATACCAATTATTAATACTAAGTATTAATACCAAGTATCGATACCAAGTATCGATACCAAGGATCGATACAAAGTGTCGATACCAAGTATCGATACCAAGTCTCGATACCTAGAATCGATACCAAGTTTCGATTTCATGTATCGATACCAAGTCTAGTTACCAAGTATCGATACAAACTATAATACTAAGTAACGATACCAAGATTCGAAATAAGTTTTGGAACCAAGTATCGATTTCAAGTATCGATACCAAGTTTTGATACCGAGTATCAATACCAAGTTTCGAAACCAAGTATTGATACCAATTATCAACACCAATTATTAATACTAAGTATTAATACCAAGTATCGATACCAAGTTTCGATACCAAGTATCGATACCAAGTTTCGATACCAAGTATCGATACCAAGTTTCGATACCAAGTATCGATTCCAAGTATCAGTACCAAGTTTCGATACCAAGTATCGAAACCAGGTACTAAGTATCGCTACCAAGTATCGATACCAAGTATCGATACCAAGTTTCGATACCAAGTATCGATACCAATTATCAATACCAATTATTAATACTAAGTATTAATACAAAGTATCGATACCAAGGATCGAAACCAAGTATCGATACCAAGTATCGATACCAAGTATCGATTCCAGGTATCGATACCAAGTCTCGATACCAAGAATCGATACCAAGTTTCGATTTCATGTATCGATACCAAGTCTAGTTACCAAGTATCGATACAAACTATAATACTAAGTAACGATACCAAGATTCGAAATAAGTTTTGGAACCAAGTATCGATACCAAGTATCGATACCAAGTTTCGATACCAAGTATCGATACCAATTATCAATACCAATTATTAATACTAAGTATTAATACAAAGTATCGATACCAAGTATCGATACCAAGGATCGATACACAGTGTCCATACCAAGTATCGATACCAAGTCTCGATACCAAGAATCGATACCAAGTTTCGATTTCATGTATCGATATCAAGTCTAGTTACCAAGTATCGATACAAACTATAATACTAAGTAACGATACCAAGATTCGAAATAAGTTTTGGAACCAAGTATCGATTCCAAGTATCGATACCAAATTTTGATACCGAGTATCAATACCAAGTTTCGAAACCAAGTATTGATACCAATTATCAATACCAATTATTAATACTAAGTATTAATACCAAGTATCGATACCAAGTTTCGATACCAAGTATCGATACCAAGTTTCGATACCAAGTATCGATTCCAAGTATCAGTACCAAGTTTCGATACCAAGTATCGATACCAGGTACTAAGTATCGCTACCAAGTATCGATACCAAGTATCGATACCAAGTTTCGATACCAAGTATCGATACCAATTATCAATACCAATTATTAATACTAAGTATTAATACCAAGTATCGCTACCAAGGATCGATACCAAGTATCGATATTAAGGATCGATACCAAGTATCGATACCAAGTATCGATTCCAAGTATCAGTACCAAGTTTCGATACCAAGTATCGATACCAGGTACTAAGTATCGCTACCAAGTATCGATACCAAGTATCGATACCAAGTATCGATACCAAGTTTCGATACCAAGTATCGATACCAAGTATCAGTACCAAGTTTCGATACCAAGTATCGATACCAGGTACTAAGTATCGTTACCAAGTATCGATACCAAGTATCGATACTAACTATCGATACCAAGTGTCGAATCCTAGTATCGATTCCAGGTATCGATACCAACTTTCGATACCAAGTATCGATACCAAGTGTCGATACCGAGCAACAATACCAAGTTTCTATTTCAAGTATCGATGTCAAGTATCGTTACCAAGTATCGATACCAAGAATCATGCTAAGTAACGATACCAAGTTTCGGTACCAAGTATCGGTACCAAGCTTCGATACCAAGTATCCATACCGAGTAACGATACCAAGTTTCTTTTTCATGTATCGCTTGATATCGATACAAGTATCGATACCAGGTATAATACTAAGTTACGATACCAAGTTTAGATACAAAGTATCGATACAAAGAATCGATACCAAGTATCAGTACCAAGTTTCGATACCAAGTATCGATACCAGGTACTAAGTATCGCTACCAAGTATCGATACCAAGTATCGATACCAAGTTTCGATACCAAGTATCGATACCAATTATCAATACCAATTATTAATACTTAGTATTAATACCAAGTATCGCTACCAAGGATCGATACCAAGTATCGATATTAAGGATCGATACCAAGTATCGATACCAAGTATCGATTCCAAGTATCAGTACCAAGTTTCGATACCAAGTATCGATACCAGGTACTAAGTATCGTTACCAAGTTATAGATACCAAGTGTCGAATCCTAGAATCGATTCCAGGTATCGATACCAAGTTTCGATACCAAGTATCGATACCAGGTACTAAGTATCGTTACCAAGTTATAGATACCAAGTGTCGAATCCTAGAATCGATTCCAGGTATCGATACCAAGTTTCGATACCAAGTATCGATACCAAGTTTCGATACCAAGTATCGATACCAAGTTTCGATACCGAGTAATACCATACGAGTATCAATACCAAGTTTCTATTTCAAGTATCGATATCAAGTATCGATACCAAGTATTGGTACCAAGAATCATACTAAGTAACGATACCAAGTTTCGGTAACAAGTATCGGTACCAAGATTCGATACCAAGTATCCATACCGAGTAACGATACCAAGTTTATTTCTCATGTATCGCTTGATATCGATACAAGTATCGATACCAGGTATAATACTAAGCAACGATACCAAGTTTAGATACAAAGTATCGATACAAAGTATACAAAGTTTCGATACTAAGTATCATTAGCAAGTATCAATGCCAATTATCGATACCTAGTACCGATACCAAGTTTCGATACCAAGTTTCGATACCTTTTAACGATATCAAGTATCGATACAAAGTATCGATACCAAGTTTAGATACCAAGTATCGATACAAAGCATCGATACCAAGTATCGATACCAAGTGTCGATTCCAAGTATCGATACCAAGTTTCGATACCAAGTATCGATACCAAGTTTCGATACCAAGTATCGATACCAAGTTTCGATACCAAGTATCGATTCCAAGTATCAGTACCAAGTTTCGATACCAAGTATCGAAACCAGGTACTAAGTATCGCTACCAAGTATCGATACCAAGTATCGATACCAAGTTTCGATACCAAGTATCGATACCAATTATCAATACCAATTATTAATACTAAGTATTAATACAAAGTATCGATACCAAGGATCGAAACCAAGTATCGATACCAAGTATCGATACCAAGTATCGATTCCAGGTATCGATACCAAGTCTCGATACCAAGAATCGATACCAAGTTTCGATTTCATGTATCGATACCAAGTCTAGTTACCAAGTATCGATACAAACTATAATACTAAGTAACGATACCAAGATTCGAAATAAGTTTTGGAACCAAGTATCGATACCAAGTATCGATACCAAGTTTCGATACCAAGTATCGATACCAATTATCAATACCAATTATTAATACTAAGTATTAATACAAAGTATCGATACCAAGTATCGATACCAAGGATCGATACACAGTGTCCATACCAAGTATCGATACCAAGTCTCGATACCAAGAATCGATACCAAGTTTCGATTTCATGTATCGATATCAAGTCTAGTTACCAAGTATCGATACAAACTATAATACTAAGTAACGATACCAAGATTCGAAATAAGTTTTGGAACCAAGTATCGATTCCAAGTATCGATACCAAATTTTGATACCGAGTATCAATACCAAGTTTCGAAACCAAGTATTGATACCAATTATCAATACCAATTATTAATACTAAGTATTAATACCAAGTATCGATACCAAGTTTCGATACCAAGTATCGATACCAAGTTTCGATACCAAGTATCGATTCCAAGTATCAGTACCAAGTTTCGATACCAAGTATCGATACCAGGTACTAAGTATCGCTACCAAGTATCGATACCAAGTATCGATACCAAGTTTCGATACCAAGTATCGATACCAATTATCAATACCAATTATTAATACTAAGTATTAATACCAAGTATCGCTACCAAGGATCGATACCAAGTATCGATATTAAGGATCGATACCAAGTATCGATATTAAGGATCGATACCAAGTATCGATACCAAGTATCGATTCCAAGTATCAGTACCAAGTTTCGATACCAAGTATCGATACCAGGTACTAAGTATCGCTACCAAGTATCGATACCAAGTATCGATACCAAGTATCGATACCAAGTTTCGATACCAAGTATCGATACCAAGTATCAGTACCAAGTTTCGATACCAAGTATCGATACCAGGTACTAAGTATCGTTACCAAGTATCGATACCAAGTATCGATACTAACTATCGATACCAAGTGTCGAATCCTAGTATCGATTCCAGGTATCGATACCAACTTTCGATACCAAGTATCGATACCAAGTGTCGATACCGAGCAACAATACCAAGTTTCTATTTCAAGTATCGATGTCAAGTATCGTTACCAAGTATCGATACCAAGAATCATGCTAAGTAACGATACCAAGTTTCGGTACCAAGTATCGGTACCAAGCTTCGATACCAAGTATCCATACCGAGTAACGATACCAAGTTTCTTTTTCATGTATCGCTTGATATCGATACAAGTATCGATACCAGGTATAATACTAAGTTACGATACCAAGTTTAGATACAAAGTATCGATACAAAGAATCGATACCAAGTATCAGTACCAAGTTTCGATACCAAGAATCGATACCAGGTACTAAGTATCGCTACCAAGTATCGATACCAAGTATCGATACCAAGTTTCGATACCAAGTATCGATACCAATTATCAATACCAATTATTAATACTTAGTATTAATACCAAGTATCGTTACCAAGGATCGATACCAAGTATCGATATTAAGGATCGATACCAAGTATCGATACCAAGTATCGATTCCAAGTATCAGTACCAAGTTTCGATACCAAGTATCGATACCAGGTACTAAGTATCGTTACCAAGTTATAGATACCAAGTGTCGAATCCTAGAATCGATTCCAGGTATCGATACCAAGTTTCGATACCAAGTATCGATACCAGGTACTAAGTATCGTTACCAAGTTATAGATACCAAGTGTCGAATCCTAGAATCGATTCCAGGTATCGATACCAAGTTTCGATACCAAGTATCGATACCAAGTTTCGATACCAAGTATCGATACCAAGTTTCGATACCGAGTAATACCATACGAGTATCAATACCAAGTTTCTATTTCAAGTATCGATATCAAGTATCGATACCAAGTATTGGTACCAAGAATCATACTAAGTAACGATACCAAGTTTCGGTAACAAGTATCGGTACCAAGATTCGATACCAAGTATCCATACCGAGTAACGATACCAAGTTTATTTCTCATGTATCGCTTGATATCGATACAAGTATCGATACCAGGTATAATACTAAGCAACGATACCAAGTTTAGATACAAAGTATCGATACAAAGTATACAAAGTATCGATACTAAGTATCATTAGCAAGTATCAATGCCAATTATCGATACCTAGTACCGATACCAAGTTTCGATACCAAGTTTCGATACCTTTTAACGATATCAAGTATCGATACAAAGTATCGATACCAAGTTTAGATACCAAGTATCGATACAAAGCATCGATACCAAGTATCGATACCAAGTGTCGATTCCAAGTATCGATACCAAGTTTTGATACCGAGTATCAATACCAAGTTTCGAAACCAAGTATCGATACCAATTATCAATACCAATTATTAATACTAAGTATTAATACAAAGTATCGATACCAAGGATTGAAACCAAGTATCGATACCAAGTATCGATACCAAGTGTCGATTCCAGGTATCGATACCAAGTCTCGATACCAAGGATCGATAGCAAGTTTCGATTTCATGTATCAATACCAAGTTTTGATTTCATGTATCGATACCAAGTCTAGTTACCAAGAATCGATACCAACTATAATACTAAGTAACGATACCAAGATTCGAAATAAGTTTTGGAACCAAGTATCGATTCCAAGTATCAATACCAAGTTTCGAAACCAAGTATCGATACCAAGGATCGATACCAAGTTTCGATTTCATGTATCGATACCAAGTATCGTTACCAAGTATCGATACCAACTATCGATACCAAGTGTCGAATCCAAGTATCGATACCAAGTTTTGATACCGAGTATCAATACCAAGTTTCGAAACCAAGTATCGATACCAATTATGAATACCAATTATTAATACTAAGTATTAATACCAACTATCGATACCAAGGATCGAAACCAAGTATCGATACCAAGTATCGATACCAAGTATCGATACCAAGTATCGATACCAAGTATCGATTCCAAGTATCGATACCAAGTATCCAGACCGAGTAACGATACCACGTTTCGATTTCATGTATCGATACCAGGTATAATACCAAGTAACGCTACCAAGTTTCGATACAAAGTATCGATACAAAGTATCGATACCAAGTATCATTACCAAGAATCATACCCAGTCTCGATACCTAGAATCGATACCAAGTTTCGATTTCATGTATCGATACCAAGTCTAGTTACCAAGTATCGATACAAACTATAATACTAAGTAACGATACCAAGATTCGAAATAAGTTTTGGAACCAAGTATCGATTCCAAGTATCGATACCAAGTTTTGATACCGAGTATCAATACCAAGTTTCGAAACCAAGTATTGATACCAATTATCAACACCAATTATTAATACTAAGTATTAATACCAAGTATCGATACCAAGTTTCGATACCAAGTATCGATACCAAGTTTCGATACCAAGTATCGATACCAAGTTTCGATACCAAGTATCGATTCCAAGTATCAGTACCAAGTTTCGATACCAAGTATCGAATCCAGGTACTAAGTATCGCTACCAAGTATCGATACCAAGTATCGATACCAAGTTTCGATACCAAGTATCGATACCAATTATCAGTACCAATTATTAATACTAAGTATTAATACAAAGTATCGATACCAAGGATCGAAACCAAGTATCGATACCAAGTATCGATACCAAGTATCGATTCCAGGTATCGATACCAAGTCTCGATACCAAGAATCGATACCAAGTTTCGATTTCATGTATCGATACCAAGTCTAGTTACCAAGTATCGATACAAACTATAATACTAAGTAACGATACCAAGATTCGAAATAAGTTTTGGAACCAAGTATCGATACCAAGTATCGATACCAAGTTTCGATACCAAGTATCGATACCAATTATCAATACCAATTATTAATACTAAGTATTAATACAAAGTATCGATACCAAGTATCGATACCAAGGATCGATACACAGTGTCCATACCAAGTATCGATACCAAGTCTCGATACCAAGAATCGATACCAAGTTTCGATTTCATGTATCGATATCAAGTCTAGTTACCAAGTATCGATACAAACTATAATACTAAGTAACGATACCAAGATTCGAAATAAGTTTTGGAACCAAGTATCGATTCCAAGTATAGATACCAAATTTTGATACCGAGTATCAATACCAAGTTTCGAAACCAAGTATTGATACCAATTATCAATACCAATTATTAATACTAAGTATAAATACCAAGTATCGATTCCAAGTTTCGATACCAAGTATCGATACCAAGTTTCGATACCAAGTATCGATTCCAAGTATCAGTACCAAGTTTCGATACCAAGTATCGATACCAGGTACTAAGTATCGCTACCAAGTATCGATACCAAGTACCGATACCAAGTTTCGATACCAAGTATCGATACCAATTATCAATACCAATTATTAATACTAAGTATTAATACCAAGTATCGCTACCAAGGATCGATACCATGTATCGATATTAAGGATCGATACCAAGTATCGATACCAAGTATCGATTCCAAGTATCAGTACCAAGTTTCGATACCAAGTATCGATACCAGGTACTAAGTATCGCTACCAAGTATCGATACCAAGTATCGATACCAAGTATCGATACCAAGTATCGATACCAAGTTTCGATACCAAGTATCGATACCAAGTATCAGTACCAAGTTTCGATACCAAGTATCGATACCAGGTACTAAGTATCGTTACCAAGTATCGATACCAAGTATCGATACTAACTATCGATACCAAGTGTCGAATCCTAGTATCGATTCCAGGTATCGATACCAACTTTCGATACCAAGCATCGATACCAAGTGTCGATACCGAGCAACAATACCAAGTTTCTATTTCAAGTATCGATGTCAAGTATCGTTACCAAGTATCGATACCAAGAATCATGCTAAGTAACGATACCAAGTTTCGGTACCAAGTATCGGTACCAAGCTTCGATACCAAGTATCCATACCGAGTAACGATACCAAGTTTCTTTTTCATGTATCGCTTGATATCGATACAAGTATCGATACCAGGTATAATACTAAGTTACGATACCAAGTTTAGATACAAAGTATCGATACAAAGTATCGATACCAAGTATCAGTACCAAGTTTCGATACCAAGTATCGATACCAGGTACTAAGTATCGCTACCAAGTATCGATACCAAGTATCGATACCAAGTTTCGATACCAAGTATCGATACCAATTATCAATACCAATTATTAATACTAAGTATTAATACCAAGTATCGCTACCAAGGATCGATACCAAGTATCGATATTAAGGATCGATACCAAGTATCGATACCAAGTATCGATTCCAAGTATCAGTACCAAGTTTCGATACCAAGTATCGATACCAGGTACTAAGTATCGTTACCAAGTTATAGATACCAAGTGTCGAATCCGAGAATCGATTCCAGGTATCGATACCAAGTTTCGATACCAAGTTTCGATACCAAGTATCGATACCAGGTACTAAGTATCGTTACCAAGTTATAGATACCAAGTGTCGAATCCTAGAATCGATTCCAGGTATCGATACCAAGTTTCGATACCAAGTATCGATACTAAGTTTCGATACCAAGTATCGATACCAAGTTTCGATACCGAGTAATACCATACGAGTATCAATACCAAGTTTCTATTTCAAGTATCGATATCAAGTATCGATACCAAGTATTGGTACCAAGAATCATACTAAGTAACGATACCAAGTTTCGGTAACAAGTATCGGTACCAAGATTCGATACCAAGTATCCATACCGAGTAACGATACCAAGTTTATTTCTCATGTATCGCTTGATATCGATACAAGTATCGATACCAGGTATAATACTAAGCAACGATACCAAGTTTAGATACAAAGTATCGATACAAAGTATACAAAGTATCGATACTAAGTATCATTAGCAAGTATCAATGCCAATTATCGATACCTAGTACCGATACCAAGTTTCGATACCAAGTTTCGATACCTTTTAACGATATCAAGTATCGATACAAAGTATCGATACCAAGTTTAGATACCAAGTATCGATACAAAGCATCGATACCAAGTATCGATACCAAGTGTCGATTCCAAGTATCGATACCAAGTTTTGATACCGAGTATCAATACCAAGTTTCGAAACCAAGTATCGATACCAATTATCAATACCAATTATTAATACTAAGTATTAATACAAAGTATCGATACCAAGGATTGAAACCAAGTATCGATACCAAGTATCGATACCAAGTGTCGATTCCAGGTATCGATACCAAGTCTCGATACCAAGGATCGATAGCAAGTTTCGATTTCATGTATCAATACCAAGTTTTGATTTCATGTATCGATACCAAGTCTAGTTACCAAGAATCGATACCAACTATAATACTAAGTAACGATACCAAGATTCGAAATAAGTTTTGGAACCAAGTATCGATTCCAAGTATCAATACCAAGTTTCGAAACCAAGTATCGATACCAAGGATCGATACCAAGTTTCGATTTCATGTATCGATACCAAGTATCGTTACCAAGTATCGATACCAACTATCGATACCAAGTGTCGAATCCAAGTATCGATACCAAGTTTTGATACCGAGTATCAATACCAAGTTTCGAAACCAAGTATCGATACCAATTATGAATACCAATTATTAATACTAAGTATTAATACCAACTATCGATACCAAGGATCGAAACCAAGTATCGATACCAAGTATCGATACCAAGTATCGATACCAAGTATCGATACCAAGTATCGATTCCAAGTATCGATACCAAGTATCCAGACCGAGTAACGATACCACGTTTCGATTTCATGTATCGATACCAGGTATAATACCAAGTAACGCTACCAAGTTTCGATACAAAGTATCGATACAAAGTATCGATACCAAGTATCATTACCAAGAATCATACCCAGTCTCGATACCTAGAATCGATACCAAGTTTCGATTTCATGTATCGATACCAAGTCTAGTTACCAAGTATCGATACAAACTATAATACTAAGTAACGATACCAAGATTCGAAATAAGTTTTGGAACCAAGTATCGATTCCAAGTATCGATACCAAGTTTTGATACCGAGTATCAATACCAAGTTTCGAAACCAAGTATTGATACCAATTATCAACACCAATTATTAATACTAAGTATTAATACCAAGTATCGATACCAAGTTTCGATACCAAGTATCGATACCAAGTTTCGATACCAAGTATCGATACCAAGTTTCGATACCAAGTATCGATTCCAAGTATCAGTACCAAGTTTCGATACCAAGTATCGAATCCAGGTACTAAGTATCGCTACCAAGTATCGATACCAAGTATCGATACCAAGTTTCGATACCAAGTATCGATACCAATTATCAGTACCAATTATTAATACTAAGTATTAATACAAAGTATCGATACCAAGGATCGAAACCAAGTATCGATACCAAGTATCGATACCAAGTATCGATTCCAGGTATCGATACCAAGTCTCGATACCAAGAATCGATACCAAGTTTCGATTTCATGTATCGATACCAAGTCTAGTTACCAAGTATCGATACAAACTATAATACTAAGTAACGATACCAAGATTCGAAATAAGTTTTGGAACCAAGTATCGATACCAAGTATCGATACCAAGTTTCGATACCAAGTATCGATACCAATTATCAATACCAATTATTAATACTAAGTATTAATACAAAGTATCGATACCAAGTATCGATACCAAGGATCGATACACAGTGTCCATACCAAGTATCGATACCAAGTCTCGATACCAAGAATCGATACCAAGTTTCGATTTCATGTATCGATATCAAGTCTAGTTACCAAGTATCGATACAAACTATAATACTAAGTAACGATACCAAGATTCGAAATAAGTTTTGGAACCAAGTATCGATTCCAAGTATAGATACCAAATTTTGATACCGAGTATCAATACCAAGTTTCGAAACCAAGTATTGATACCAATTATCAATACCAATTATTAATACTAAGTATAAATACCAAGTATCGATTCCAAGTTTCGATACCAAGTATCGATACCAAGTTTCGATACCAAGTATCGATTCCAAGTATCAGTACCAAGTTTCGATACCAAGTATCGATACCAGGTACTAAGTATCGCTACCAAGTATCGATACCAAGTACCGATACCAAGTTTCGATACCAAGTATCGATACCAATTATCAATACCAATTATTAATACTAAGTATTAATACCAAGTATCGCTACCAAGGATCGATACCATGTATCGATATTAAGGATCGATACCAAGTATCGATACCAAGTATCGATTCCAAGTATCAGTACCAAGTTTCGATACCAAGTATCGATACCAGGTACTAAGTATCGCTACCAAGTATCGATACCAAGTATCGATACCAAGTATCGATACCAAGTATCGATACCAAGTTTCGATACCAAGTATCGATACCAAGTATCAGTACCAAGTTTCGATACCAAGTATCGATACCAGGTACTAAGTATCGTTACCAAGTATCGATACCAAGTATCGATACTAACTATCGATACCAAGTGTCGAATCCTAGTATCGATTCCAGGTATCGATACCAACTTTCGATACCAAGCATCGATACCAAGTGTCGATACCGAGCAACAATACCAAGTTTCTATTTCAAGTATCGATGTCAAGTATCGTTACCAAGTATCGATACCAAGAATCATGCTAAGTAACGATACCAAGTTTCGGTACCAAGTATCGGTACCAAGCTTCGATACCAAGTATCCATACCGAGTAACGATACCAAGTTTCTTTTTCATGTATCGCTTGATATCGATACAAGTATCGATACCAGGTATAATACTAAGTTACGATACCAAGTTTAGATACAAAGTATCGATACAAAGTATCGATACCAAGTATCAGTACCAAGTTTCGATACCAAGTATCGATACCAGGTACTAAGTATCGCTACCAAGTATCGATACCAAGTATCGATACCAAGTTTCGATACCAAGTATCGATACCAATTATCAATACCAATTATTAATACTAAGTATTAATACCAAGTATCGCTACCAAGGATCGATACCAAGTATCGATATTAAGGATCGATACCAAGTATCGATACCAAGTATCGATTCCAAGTATCAGTACCAAGTTTCGATACCAAGTATCGATACCAGGTACTAAGTATCGTTACCAAGTTATAGATACCAAGTGTCGAATCCGAGAATCGATTCCAGGTATCGATACCAAGTTTCGATACCAAGTTTCGATACCAAGTATCGATACCAGGTACTAAGTATCGTTACCAAGTTATAGATACCAAGTGTCGAATCCTAGAATCGATTCCAGGTATCGATACCAAGTTTCGATACCAAGTATCGATACTAAGTTTCGATACCAAGTATCGATACCAAGTTTCGATACCGAGTAATACCATACGAGTATCAATACCAAGTTTCTATTTCAAGTATCGATATCAAGTATCGATACCAAGTATTGGTACCAAGAATCATACTAAGTAACGATACTAAGTTTCGGTAACAAGTATCGGTACCAAGATTCGATACCAAGTATCCATACCGAGTAATGATACCAAGTTTATTTCTCATGTATCGCTTGATATCGATACAAGTATCGATACCAGGTATAATACTAAGCAACGATACCAAGTTTAGATACAAAGTATCGATACAAAGTATACAAAGTATCGATACTAAGTATCATTAGCAAGTATCAATGCCAATTATCGATACCTAGTACCGATACCAAGTTTCGATACCAAGTTTCGATACCTTTTAACGATATCAAGTATCGATACAAAGTATCGATACCAAGTTTAGATACCAAGTATCGATACAAAGCATCGATACCAAGTATCGATACCAAGTGTCGATTCCAAGTATCGATACCAAGTTTTGATACCGAGTATCAATACCAAGTTTCGAAACCAAGTATCGATACCAATTATCAATACCAATTATTAATACTAAGTATTAATACAAAGTATCGATACCAAGGATCGAAACCAAGTATCGATACCAAGTGTCGAATCCAAGTATCGATACCAAGTTTCGATTTCATGTATCGATACCAAGTTTTGATATCGAGTATCGATTACCAATTACCAATACCAATTATCAATACCAATTATTAATACTAAGTATTAATACCAAGTATCGATACCAAGGATCGAAACCAAGTATCGATACCAAGTGTCGATTCCAGGTATCGATACCAAGTCTCGATACCAAGGATCGATAGCAAGTTTCGATTTCATGTATCAATACCAAGTTTTGATTTCATGTATCGATACCAAGTCTAGTTACCAAGAATCGATACCAACTATAATACTAAGTAACGATACCAAGATTCGAAATAAGTTTTGGAACCAAGTATCGATTCCAAGTATCTATACCAAGTTTTGATACCGAGTATCAATACCAAGTTTCGAAACCAAGTATCGATACCAAGGATCGATACCAAGTTTCGATTTCATGTATCGATACCAAGTATCGTTACCAAGTATCGATACCAACTATCGATACCAAGTGTCGAATCCAAGTATCGATACCAAGTTTCGATTTCATGTATCGATACCAAGTTTTGATATCGAGTATCGATTACCAATTACCAATACCAATTATCAATACCAATTATTAATACTAAGTATTAATACCAAGTATCGATACCAAGGATCGAAACCAAGTATCGATACCAAGTATCGATACCAAGTATCGATACCAAGGATCGATACCAAGTTTCGATTTCATGTATCGATACCAAGTATCGTTACCAAGTATCGATACCAACTATAATACTAAGTTACGATACCAAGTTTAGATACAAAGTATCGATACAAAGTATCGATACCAAGTATCAGTACCAAGTTTCGATACCAAGTATCGATACCAGGTACTAAGTATCGCTACCAAGTATCGATACCAAGTATCGATACCAAGTTTCGATACCAAGTATCGATACCAATTATCAATACCAATTATTAATACTAAGTATTAATACCAAGTATCGCTACCAAGGATCGATACCAAGTATCGATATTAAGGATCGATACCAAGTATCGATACCAAGTATCGATTCCAAGTATCAGTACCAAGTTTCGATACCAAGTATCGATACCAGGTACTAAGTATCGTTACCAAGTTATAGATACCAAGTGTCGAATCCGAGAATCGATTCCAGGTATCGATACCAAGTTTCGATACCAAGTATCGATACCAGGTACTAAGTATCGTTACCAAGTTATAGATACCAAGTGTCGAATCCTAGAATCGATTCCAGGTATCGATACCAAGTTTCGATACCAAGTATCGATACTAAGTTTCGATACCAAGTATCGATACCAAGTTTCGATACCGAGTAATACCATACGAGTATCAATACCAAGTTTCTATTTCAAGTATCGATATCAAGTATCGATACCAAGTATTGGTACCAAGAATCATACTAAGTAACGATACTAAGTTTCGGTAACAAGTATCGGTACCAAGATTCGATACCAAGTATCCATACCGAGTAATGATACCAAGTTTATTTCTCATGTATCGCTTGATATCGATACAAGTATCGATACCAGGTATAATACTAAGCAACGATACCAAGTTTAGATACAAAGTATCGATACAAAGTATACAAAGTATCGATACTAAGTATCATTAGCAAGTATCAATGCCAATTATCGATACCTAGTACCGATACCAAGTTTCGATACCAAGTTTCGATACCTTTTAACGATATCAAGTATCGATACAAAGTATCGATACCAAGTTTAGATACCAAGTATCGATACAAAGCATCGATACCAAGTATCGATACCAAGTGTCGATTCCAAGTATCGATACCAAGTTTTGATACCGAGTATCAATACCAAGTTTCGAAACCAAGTATCGATACCAATTATCAATACCAATTATTAATACTAAGTATTAATACAAAGTATCGATACCAAGGATCGAAACCAAGTATCGATACCAAGTATCGATACCAAGTGTCGATTCCAGGTATCGATACCAAGTCTCGATACCAAGGATCGATAGCAAGTTTCGATTTCATGTATCAATACCAAGTTTTGATTTCATGTATCGATACCAAGTCTAGTTACCAAGAATCGATACCAACTATAATACTAAGTAACGATACCAAGATTCGAAATAAGTTTTGGAACCAAGTATCGATTCCAAGTATCTATACCAAGTTTTGATACCGAGTATCAATACCAAGTTTCGAAACCAAGTATCGATACCAAGGATCGATACCAAGTTTCGATTTCATGTATCGATACCAAGTATCGTTACCAAGTATCGATACCAACTATCGATACCAAGTGTCGAATCCAAGTATCGATACCAAGTTTCGATTTCATGTATCGATACCAAGTTTTGATATCGAGTATCGATTGCCAATTACCAATACCAATTATCAATACCAATTATTAATACTAAGTATTAATACCAAGTATCGATACCAAGGATCGAAACCAAGTATCGATACCAAGTATCGATACCAAGTATCGATACCAAGGATCGATACCAAGTTTCGATTTCATGTATCGATACCAAGTATCGTTACCAAGTATCGATACCAACTATAATACTAAGTAACGATAACAAGATTCGAAATAAGTTTTGGAACCAATTATCGATACCAAGTTTCGATACCAAGTATCGATACCAAGTATCGATACCAAGTCTCGATACCACGGATCGATACCAAGTTTCGATTTCATGTATCGATACCAAGTCTAGTTACCAAGTATCGATACCAACTATAATACAAAGTAACGATACCAAGATTCGAAATAAGTTTTGGAACCAAGTATCGATTCCAAGTATCGATACCAAGTTTTGATACCGAGTATCAATACCAAGTTTCGAAACCAAGTATCGATACCAATTATGAATACCAATTATTAATACTAAGTATTAATACCAACTGTCGATACCAAGGATCGAAACCAAGTATCGATACCAAGTATCGATACCAAGTATCGATACCAAGTATCGATACCAAGTATCGATTCCAAGTATCGATACCAAGTATCCAGACCGAGTAACGATACCACGTTTCGATTTCATGTATCGATACCAGGTATAATACCAAGTAACGCTACCAAGTTTCGATACAAAGTATCGATACAAAGTATCGATACCAAGTATCATTACCAAGTATCAATGCCAATTATCGATACCAAGTATCGATACCAAGTTTCGATACCAAGTTTCGATACCTATTAACGATACCAAGTGTTGATATCAAGTATCGATACAAAGTATCGATACCACGTATTGATAAAAAGATACCAAGTTTCGATGCCAAGTATCGAAAACAATTATCAACACCAATTATTAATACTAAGTATTAATACCAAGTATCGATACCAAGTATCGATACCAAGGATCGATACAAAGTGTCGATACCAAGTATCGATACCAAGTCTCGATACCAAGAATCGATACCAAGTTTCGATTTCATGTATCGACACCAAGTCTAGTTACCAAGTATCGATACAAACTATAATACTAAGTAACGATACCAAGATTCGAAATAAGTTTTGGAACCAAGTATCGATTCCAAGTATCGATACCAAGTTTTGATACCGAGTATCAATACCAAGTTTCGAAACCAAGTATTGATACCAATTATCAACACCAATTATTAATACTAAGTATTAATACCAAGTATCGATACCAAGTTTCGATACCAAGTATCGATACCAAGTTTCGATACCAAGTATCGATACCAAGTTTCGATACCAAGAATCGATTCCAAGTATCAGTACCAAGTTTCGATACCAAGTATCGAAACCAGGTACTAAGTATCGCTACCAAGTATCGATACCAAGTATCGATACCAAGTTTCGATACCAAGTATCGATACCAATTATCAATACCAATTATTAATACTAAGTATTAATACAAAGTATCGATACCAAGGATCGAAACCAAGTATCGATACCAAGATCGATACCAAGTATCGATTCCAGGTATCGATACCAAGTCTCGATACCAAGAATCGATACCAAGTTTCGATTTCATGTATCGATACCAAGTCTAGTTACCAAGTATCGATACAAACTATAATACTAAGTAACGATACCAAGATTCGAAATAAGTTTTGGAACCAAGTATCGATACCAAGTATCGAGACCAATTATCAATACCAATTATTAATACTAAGTATTAATACAAAGTATCGATACCAAGTATCGATACCAAGGATCGATACACAGTGTCGATACCAAGTATCGATACCAAGTCTCGATACCAAGAATCGATACAAACTATAATACTAAGTAACGATACCAAGATTCGAAATAAGTTTTGGAACCAAGTATCGATTCCAAGTATCGATACCAAGTTTTGATACCGAGTATCAATACCAAGTTTCGAAACCAAGTATTGATACCAATTATCAATACCAATTATTAATACTAAGTATTAATACCAAGTATCGATACCAAGGATTGATACCAAATATTGATACCAAGTATCGATACCAACTATTATACCAAATAACGATACCAAGATTCGAAATTAGTTTTGGGACCAATTATCGATACCAAGTTTCGATACCAAGTATCGATTAAAAGTATCAGTACCAAGTTTCGATACCAAGTATCGATACCAGGTACTAAGTATCGCTACCAAGTATCGATACCAAGTATCGATACCAAGTTTCGATACCAAGTATCGATACCAATTATCAATACCAATTATTAATACTAAGTATTAATACCAAGTATCGCTACCAAGGATCGATACCAAGTATCGATATTAAGGATCGATACCAAGTATCGATACCAAGTATCGATTCCAAGTATGAGTACCAAGTTTCGATACCAAGTATCGATACCACGTACTAAGTATCGCTACCAAGTATCGATACCAAGTATCGATACCAAGTATCGATACCAAGTATCGATACCAAGTTTCGATACCAAGTATCGATAACAAGTATCAGTACCAAGTTTCGATACCAGGTACTAAGTATCGTTACCAAGTATCGATACCAAGTATCGATACTAACTATCGATACCAAGTGTCGAATCCTAGTATCGATTCCAGGTATCGATACCAACTTTCGATACCAAGTATCGATACCAAGTGTCGATACCGAGCAACAATACCAAGTTTCTATTTCAAGTATCGATGTCAAGTATCGTTACCAAGTATCGATACCAAGAATCATGCTAAGTAACGATACCAAGTTTCGGTACCAAGTATCGGTACCAAGCTTCGATACCAAGTATCCATACCGAGTAACGATACCAAGTTTCTTTTTCATGTATCGCTTGATATCGATACAAGTATCGATACCAGGTATAATACTAAGTTACGATACCAAGTTTAGATACAAAGTATCGATACAAAGTATCGATACCAAGTATCAGTACCAAGTTTCGATACCAAGTATCGATACCAGGTACTAAGTATCGCTACCAAGTATCGATACCAAGTATCGATACCAAGTTTCGATACCAAGTATCGATACCAATTATCAATACCAATTATTAATACTAAGTATTAATACCAAGTATCGCTACCAAGGATCGATACCAAGTATCGATATTAAGGATCGATACCAAGTATCGATACCAAGTATCGATTCCAAGTATCAGTACCAAGTTTCGATACCAAGTATCGATACCAGGTACTAAGTATCGTTACCAAGTTATAGATACCAAGTGTCGAATCCTAGAATCGATTCCAGGTATCGATACCAAGTTTCGATACCAAGTATCGATACCAGGTACTAAGTATCGTTACCAAGTTGTAGATACCAAGTGTCGAATCCTAGAATCGATTTCAGGTATCGATACCAAGTTTCGATACCAAGAATCGATACCAAGGATCGATACCAAGTATCGATACCAAGTATCGATTCCAAGTATCAGTACCAAGTTTCGATACCGAGTATCGATACCAGGTACTAAGTAGCGCTACCAAGTATCGAAACCAAGTATCGATACCAAGTATCGATACCAAGTTTCGATACCAAGTATCGATACCAAGTATCAGTACCAAGTTTCGATACCAGGTACTAAGTATCGTTACCAAGTATCGATACCAAGTATCGATACTAACTATCGATACCAAGTGTCGAATCCTAGTATCGATTCCAGGTATCGATACCAACTTTCGATAACAAGTATCGATACCAAGTGTCGATACCGAGCAACAATACCAAGTTTCTATTTCAAGTATCGATGTCAAGTATCGTTACCAAGTATCGATACCAAGAATCATGCTAAGTAACGATACCAAGTTTCGGTACCAAGTATCGGTACCAAGCTTCGATACCAAGTATCCATACCGAGTAACGATACCAAGTTTCTTTTTCATGTATCGCTTGATATCGATACAAGTATCGATACCAGGTATAATACTAAGTTACGATACCAAGTTTAGATACAAAGTATCGATACAAAGTATCGATTCCAAGTATCAGTACCAAGTATCGATACCAAGTTTCGATACCAAGTATCGATACCAATTATCAATACCAATTATTAATACTAAGTATTAATACCAAGTATCGCTACCAAGGATCGATACCAAGTATCGATATTAAGGATCGATACCAAGTATCGATACCAAGTATCGATTCCAAGTATCAGTACCAAGTTTCGATACCAAGTATCGATACCAGGTACTAAGTATCGTTACCAAGTTATAGATACCAAGTGTCGAATCCTAGAATCGATTCCAGGTATCGATACCAAGTTTCGATACCAAGTATCGATACCAGGTACTAAGTATCGTTACCAAGTTATAGATACCAAGTGTCGAATCCTAGAATCGATTCCAGGTATCGATACCAAGTTTCGATACCAAGTATCGATACCAAGTTTCGATACCAAGTATCGATACCAAGTTTCGATACCGAGTAATACCATACGAGTATCAATACCAAGTTTCTATTTCAAGTATCGATATAAAGTATCGTTACCAAGTATCGGTACCAAGAATCATACTAAGTAACGATACCAAGTTTCGGTAACAAGTATCGGTACCAAGATTCGATACCAAGTATCCATACCGAGTAACGATACCAAGTTTCTTTTTCATGTATCGCTTGATATCGATACAAGTATCGCTACCAGGTATAATACTAAGCAACGATACCAAGTTTAGATACAAAGTATCGATACAAAGTATACAAAGTATCGATACTAAGTATCATTAGCAAGTATCAATGCCAATTATCGATACCTAGTACCGATACCAAGTTTCGATACCAAGTTTCGATACCTTTTAACGATATCAAGTATCGATACAAAGTATCGATACCAAGTTTAGATACCAAGTATCGATACAAAGCATCGATACCAAGTATCGATACCAAGTGTCGATTCCAAGTATCGATACCAAGTTTTGATACCGAGTATCAATACCAAGTTTCGAAACCAAGTATCGATACCAATTATCAATACCAATTATTAATACTAAGTATTAATACAAAGTATCGATACCAAGGATCGAAACCAAGTATCGATACCAAGTATCGGTACCAAGTGTCGATTCCAGGTATCGATACCAAGTCTCGATACCAAGTCTCGATACCAAGGATCGATAGCAAGTTTCGATTTCATGTATCAATACCAAGTTTTGATTTCATGTATCGATACCAAGTCTAGTTACCAAGAATCGATACCAACTATAATACTAAGTAACGATACCAAGATTCGAAATAAGTTTTGGAACCAAGTATCGATTCCAAGTATCTATACCAAGTTTTGATACCGAGTATCAATACCAAGTTTCGAAACCAAGTATCGATACCAAGGATCGATACCTAGTTTCGATTTCATGTATCGATACCAAGTATCGTTACCAAGTATCGATACCAACTATAATACTAAGTAACGATACCAAGATTCGAAATAAGTTTTGGAACCAAGTATCGATTCCAAGTATCTATACCAAGTTTTGATACCGAGTATCAATACCAAGTTTCGAAACCAAGTATCGAATCCAAGTATCGATACCAAGTTTCGATTTCATGTATCGATACCAAGTTTTGATATCGAGTATCGATTACCAATTACCAATACCAATTATCAATACCAATTATTAATACTAAGTATTAATACCAAGTATCGATACCAAGGATCGAAACCAAGTATCGATACCAAGTATCGATACCAAGTATCGATACCAAGGATCGATACCAAGTTTCGATTTCATGTATCGATACCAAGTATCGTTACCAAGTATCGATACCAACTATAATACTAAGTAACGATACCAAGATTCGAAATAAGTTTTGGAACCAATTATCGATACCAAGTTTCGATACCAAGTATCGATACCAAGTATCGATACCAAGTCTCGATACCACGGATCGATACCAAGTTTCGATTTCATGTATCGATACCAAGTCTAGTTACCAAGTATCGATACCAACTATAATACAAAGTAACGATACCAAGATTCGAAATAAGTTTTGGAACCAAGTATCGATTCCAAGTATCGATACCAAGTTTTGATACCGAGTATCAATACCAAGTTTCGAAACCAAGTATCGATACCAATTATGAATACCAATTATTAATACTAAGTATTAATACCAACTATCGATACCAAGGATCGAAACCAAGTATCGATACCAAGTATCGATACCAAGTATCGATACCAAGTATCGATACCAAGTATCGATTCCAAGTATCGATACCAAGTATCCAGACCGAGTAACGATACCACGTTTCGATTTCATGTATCGATACCAGGTATAATACCAAGTAACGCTACCAAGTTTCGATACAAAGTATCGATACAAAGTATCGATACCAAGTATCATTACCAAGTATCAATGCCAATTATCGATACCAAGTATCGATACCAAGTTTCTATACCAAGTTTCGATACCTATTAACGATACCAAGTGTTGATATCAAGTATCGATACAAAGTATCGATACCACGTATTGATAAAAAGATACCAAGTTTCGATACCAAGTATCGATACCAATTATCAATACCAATTATTAATACTAAGTATTAATACCAAGTATCGATACCAAGTATCGATACCAAGGATCGATACAAAGTGTCGATACCAAGTATCGATACCAAGTCTCGATACCAAGAATCGATACCAAGTTTCGATTTCATGTATCGATACCAAGTCTAGTTACCAAGTATCGATACAAACTATAATACTAAGTAACGATACCAGGATTCGAAATAAGTTTTGGAACCAAGTATCGATTCCAAGTATCGATACCAAGTTTTGATACCGAGTATCAATACCAAGTTTCGAAACCAAGTATTGATACCAATTATCAACACCAATTATTAATACTAAGTATTAATACCAAGTAACGATACCAAGTTTCTTTTTCATGTGTCGCTTGATATCGATACAAGTATCGCTACCAGGTATAATACTAAGCAACGATACCAAGTTTAGATACAAAGTATCGATACAAAGTATACAAAGTATCGATACTAAGTATCATTAGCAAGTATCAATGCCAATTATCGATACCTAGTACCGATACCAAGTTTCGATACCAAGTTTCGATACCTTTTAACGATATCAAGTATCGATACAAAGTATCGATACCAAGTTTAGATACCAAGTATCGATACAAAGCATCGATACCAAGTATCGATACCAAGTGTCGATTCCAAGTATCGATACCAAGTTTTGATACCGAGTATCAATACCAAGTTTCGAAACCAAGTATCGATACCAATTATCAATACCAATTATTAATACTAAGTATTAATACAAAGTATCGATACCAAGGATCGAAACCAAGTATCGATACCAAGTATCGGTACCAAGTGTCGATTCCAGGTATCGATACCAAGTCTCGATACCAAGTCTCGATACCAAGGATCGATAGCAAGTTTCGATTTCATGTATCAATACCAAGTTTTGATTTCATGTATCGATACCAAGTCTAGTTACCAAGAATCGATACCAACTATAATACTAAGTAACGATACCAAGATTCGAAATAAGTTTTGGAACCAAGTATCGATTCCAAGTATCTATACCAAGTTTTGATACCGAGTATCAATACCAAGTTTCGAAACCAAGTATCGATACCAAGGATCGATACCTAGTTTCGATTTCATGTATCGATACCAAGTATCGTTACCAAGTATCGATACCAACTATAATACTAAGTAACGATACCAAGATTCGAAATAAGTTTTGGAACCAAGTATCGATTCCAAGTATCTATACCAAGTTTTGATACCGAGTATCAATACCAAGTTTCGAAACCAAGTATCGAATCCAAGTATCGATACCAAGTTTCGATTTCATGTATCGATACCAAGTTTTGATATCGAGTATCGATTACCAATTACCAATACCAATTATCAATACCAATTATTAATACTAAGTATTAATACCAAGTATCGATACCAAGGATCGAAACCAAGTATCGATACCAAGTATCGATACCAAGTATCGATACCAAGGATCGATACCAAGTTTCGATTTCATGTATCGATACCAAGTATCGTTACCAAGTATCGATACCAACTATAATACTAAGTAACGATACCAAGATTCGAAATAAGTTTTGGAACCAATTATCGATACCAAGTTTCGATACCAAGTATCGATACCAAGTATCGATACCAAGTCTCGATACCACGGATCGATACCAAGTTTCGATTTCATGTATCGATACCAAGTCTAGTTACCAAGTATCGATACCAACTATAATACAAAGTAACGATACCAAGATTCGAAATAAGTTTTGGAACCAAGTATCGATTCCAAGTATCGATACCAAGTTTTGATACCGAGTATCAATACCAAGTTTCGAAACCAAGTATCGATACCAATTATGAATACCAATTATTAATACTAAGTATTAATACCAACTATCGATACCAAGGATCGAAACCAAGTATCGATACCAAGTATCGATACCAAGTATCGATACCAAGTATCGATACCAAGTATCGATTCCAAGTATCGATACCAAGTATCCAGACCGAGTAACGATACCACGTTTCGATTTCATGTATCGATACCAGGTATAATACCAAGTAACGCTACCAAGTTTCGATACAAAGTATCGATACAAAGTATCGATACCAAGTATCATTACCAAGTATCAATGCCAATTATCGATACCAAGTATCGATACCAAGTTTCTATACCAAGTTTCGATACCTATTAACGATACCAAGTGTTGATATCAAGTATCGATACAAAGTATCGATACCACGTATTGATAAAAAGATACCAAGTTTCGATACCAAGTATCGATACCAATTATCAATACCAATTATTAATACTAAGTATTAATACCAAGTATCGATACCAAGTATCGATACCAAGGATCGATACAAAGTGTCGATACCAAGTATCGATACCAAGTCTCGATACCAAGAATCGAGACCAAGTTTCGATTTCATGTATCGATACCAAGTCTAGTTACCAAGTATCGATACAAACTATAATACTAAGTAACGATACCAGGATTCGAAATAAGTTTTGGAACCAAGTATCGATTCCAAGTATCGATACCAAGTTTTGATACCGAGTATCAATACCAAGTTTCGAAACCAAGTATTGATACCAATTATCAACACCAATTATTAATACTAAGTATTAATACCAAGTATCGATACCAAGTTTCGATACCAAGTATCGATACCAAGTTTCGATACCAAGTATCGATACCAAGTTTCGATACCAAGTATCGATTCCAAGTATCAGTACCAAGTTTCGATACCAAGTATCGAAACCAGGTACTAAGTATCGCTACCAAGTATCGATACCAAGTATCGATACCAAGTTTCGATACCAAGTATCGATACCAATTATCAATACCAATTATTAATACTAAGTATTAATACAAAGTATCGATACCAAGTATCGATACCAAGGATCGATACACAGTGTCGATACCAAGTATCGATACCAAGTCTCGATACCAAGAATCGATACCAAGTTTCGATTTCATGTATCGATACCAAGTCTAGTTACCAAGTATCGATACAAACTATAATACTAAGTAACGATACCAAGATTCGAAATAAGTTTTGGAACCAAGTATCGATTCCAAGTATCGATACCAAGTTTTGATACCGAGTATCAATACCAAGTTTCGAAACCAAGTATTGATACCAATTATCAACACCAATTATTAATACTAAGTATTAATACCAAGTATCGATACCAAGTTTCGTAACCAAGTATCGATACCAAGTTTCGATACCAAGTATCGATACCAAGTTTCGATACCAAGTATCGATTCCAAGTATCGATACCAAGTTTTGATACCGAGTATCAATACCAAGTTTCGAAACCAAGTATCGATACCAATTATGAATAACAATTATTAATACTAAGTATTAATACCAACTATCGATACCAAGGATCGAAACCAAGTATCGATTCCAAGTATCGATACCAAGTATCCAGACCGAGTAACGATACCACGTTTCGATTTCATGTATCGATACCAGGTATAATACCAAGTAACGCTACCAAGTTTCGATACAAAGTATCGATACAAAGTATCGATACCAAGTATCATTACCAAGTATCAATGCCAATTATCGATACCAAGTATCGATACCAAGTTTCGATACCAAGTTTCGATACCTATTAACGACACCAAGTGTTGATATCAAGTATCGATACAAAGTATCGATACCTCGTATTGATAAAAAGATACCAAGTTTCGATACCAAGTATCGATACCAATTATCAACACCAATTATTAATACTAAGTATTAATACCAAGTATCGATACCAAGTTTCGATACCAAGTATCGATACCAAGTTTCGATACCAAGTATCGATACCAAGTATCGATACCAAGTATCGATTCCAAGTATCGATACCAAGTATCCAGACCGAGTAACGATACCACGTTTTGATTTCATGTATCGATACCAGGTATAATACCAAGTAACGCTACTAAGTTTCGATACAAAGTATCGATACAAAGTATCGATACCAAGTATCATTACCAAGTATCAATGCCAATTATCGATACCAAGTATCGATACCAAGTTTCGATACCAAGTTTCGATACCTATTAACGACACCAAGTGTTGATATCAAGTATCGATACAAAGTATCGATACCTCGTATTGATAAAAAGATACCAAGTTTCGATACCAAGTATCGATACCAATTATCAATACCAATTATTAATACTAAGTATTAATACCAAGTATCGATACCAAGTATCGATACCAAGGATCGATACAAAGTGTCGATACCAAGTATCGATACCAAGTCTCGATACCAAGAATCGATACCAAGCTTCGATTTCATGTATCGATACCAAGTCTAGTTACCAAGTATCGATACAAACTATAATACTAAGTAACGATACCAAGATTCGAAATAAGTTTTGGAACCAAGTATCGATTCCAAGTATCGATACCAAGTTTTGATACCGAGTATCAATACCAAGTTTCGAAACCAAGTATTGATACCAATTATCAACACCAATTATTAATACTAAGTATTAATACCAAGTATCGATACCAAGTTTCGATACCAAGTATCGATACCAAGTTTCGATACCAAGTATCGATTCCAAGTATCAGTACCAAGTTTCGATACCAAGTATCGAAACCAGGTACTAAGTATCGCTACCAAGTATCGATACCAAGTATCGATACCAAGTTTCGATACCAAGTATCGATACCAATTATCAATACCAATTATTAATACTAAGTATTAATACAAAGTATCGATACCAAGAATCGAAACCAAGTATCGATACCAAGTATCGATACCAAGTATCGATTCCAGGTATCGATACCAAGTCTCGATACCAAGAATCGATACCAAGTTTCGATTTCATGTATCGATACCAAGTCTAGTTACCAAGTATCGATACAAACTATAATACTAAGTAACGATACCAAGATTCGAAATAAGTTTTGGAACCAAGTATCGATTCCAAGTATCGATACCAAGTTTTGATACCGAGTATCAATACCAAGTTTCGAAACCAAGTATTGATACCAATTATCAATACCAATTATTAATACTAAGTATTAATACCAAGTATCGCTACCAAGGATCGATACCAAGTATCGATATTAAGGATCGATACCAAGTATCGATACCAAGTATCGATTCCAAGTATCAGTACCAAGTTTCGATACTAAGTATCGATACCAGGTACTAAGTATCGCTACCAAGTATCGATACCAAGTATCGATACCAAGTATCGATACCAAGTATCGATACCAAGTTTCGATACCAAGTATCGATTCGAAGTATCAGTACCAAGTTTCGATACCAAGTATCGATACCAGGTACTAAGTATCGCTACCAAGTATCGATACCAAGTATCGATACCAAGTTTCGATACCAAGTATCGATACCAAGTTTCGATACCAAGTATCGATTCCAAGTATCAGTACCAAGTTTCGATACCAAGTATCGATACCAGGTACTAAGTATCGCTACCAAGTATCGATACCAAGTATCGATACCAAGTTTCGATACCAAGTATCGATACCAATTATCAATACCAATTATTAATACTAAGTATTAATACCAAGTATCGCTACCAAGGATCGATACCAAGTATCGATATTAAGGATCGATACCAAGTATCGATACCAAGTATCGATTCCAAGTATCAGTACCAAGTTTCGATACCAAGTATCGATACCAGGTACTAAGTATCGCTACCAAGTATCGATACCAAGTATCGATACCAAGTATCGATACCAAGTTTCGATACCAAGTATCGATACCAAGTATCAGTACCAAGTTTCGATACCAAGTATCGATACCAGGTACTTAGTATCGTTACCAAGTATCGATACCAAGTATCGATACTAACTATCGATACCAAGTGTCGAATCCTAGTATCGATTCCATGTATCGATACCAACTTTCGATACCAAGTATCGATACCAGGTGTCGATACCGAGCAACAATACCAAGTTTCTATTTCAAGTATCGATGTCAAGTATCGTTACCAAGTATCGATACCAAGAATCATGCTAAGTAACGATACCAAGTTTCGGTACCAAGTATCGGTACCAAGCTTCGATACCAAGTATCCATACCTAGTAACGATACCAAGTTTCTTTTTCGTGTATCGCTTGATATCGATACAAGTATCGATACCAGGTATAATACTAAGTTACGATACCAAGTTTAGATACAAAGTATCGATACAAAGTATCGATACCAAGTATCAGTACCAAGTTTCGATAACAAGTATCGATACCAGGTACTAAGTATCGCTACCAAGTATCGATACCAAGTATCGATACCAAGTTTCGATACCAAGTATCGATACCAATTATCAATACCAATTATTAATACTAAGTATTAATACCAAGTATCGCTACCAAGGATCGATACCAAGTATCGATATTAAGGATCGATACCAAGTATCGATACCAAGTATCGATTCCAAGTATCAGTACCAAGTTTCGATACCAAGTATCGATACCAGGTACTAAGTATCGTTACCAAGTTATAGATACCAAGTGTCGAATCCTAGAATCGATTCCAGGTATCGATACCAAGTTTCGATACCAAGTATCGATACCAGGTACTAAGTATCGTTACCAAGTTATAGATACCAAGTGTAGAATCCTAGAATCGATTCCAGGTATCGATACCAAGTTTCGATACCTTTTAACGACATCAAGTATCGATACAAAGTATCGATACCAAGTTTAGATACCAAGTATCGATACAAAGCATCGATACCAAGTATCGATACCAAGTGTCGATTCCAAGTATCGATACCAAGTTTTGATACCGAATATCAATACCAAGTTTCGAAACCAAGTATCGATACCAATTATCAATACCAATTATTAATACTAAGTATTAATACAAAGTATCGATACCAAGGATCAAAACCAAGTATCGATACCAAGTATCGATACCAAGTGTCGATTCCAGGTATCGATACCAAGTCTCGATACCAAGGATCGATAGCAAGTTTCGATTTCATGTATCAATACCAAGTTTTGATTTCATGTATCGATACCAAGTCTAGTTACCAAGAATCGATACCAACTATAATACTAAGTAACGATACCAAGATTCGAAATAAGTTTTGGAACCAAGTATCGATTCCAAGTATCTATACCAAGTTTTGATACCGAGTATCAATACCAAGTTTCGAAACCAAGTATCGATACCAAGGATCGATACCAAGTTTCGATTTCATGTATCGATACCAAGTATCGTTACCAAGTATCGATACCAACTATCGATACCAAGTGTCGAATCCAAGTATCGATACCAAGTTTCGATTTCATGTATCGATACCAAGTTTTGATATCGAGTATCGATTACCAATTACCAATACCAATTATCAATACCAATTATTAATACTAAGTATTAATACCAAGTATCGATACCAAGGATCGAAACCAAGTATCGATACCAAGTATCGATACCAAGTATCGATACCAAGGATCAATACCAAGTTTCGATTTCATGTATCGATACCAAGTATCGTTACCAAGTATCGATACCAACTATAATACTAAGTAACGATACCAAGATTCGAAATAAGTTTTGGAACCAATTATCGATACCAAGTTTCGATACCAAGTATCGATACCAAGTATCGATACCAAGTCTCGATACCACGGATCGATACCAAGTTTCGATTTCATGTATCGATACCAAGTCTAGTTACCAAGTATCGATACCAACTATAATACAAAGTAACGATACCAAGATTCGAAATAAGTTTTGGAACCAGGTATCGATTCCAAGTATCGATACCAAGTTTTGATACCGAGTATCAATACCAAGTTTCGAAACCAAGTATCGATACCAATTATGAATACCAATTATTAATACTAAGTATTAATACCGACTATCGATACCAAGGATCGAAACCAAGTATCGATACCAAGTATCGATACCAAGTATCGATACCAAGTATCCAGACCGAGTAACGATACCACGTTTCGATTTCATGTATCGATACCAGGTATAATACCAAGTAACGCTACCAAGTTTCGATACAAAGTATCGATACAAAGTATCGATACCAAGTATCATTATCAAGTTTCAATGCCAATTATCGATACCAAGTATCGATACCAAGTTTCGATACCAAGTTTCGATACCTATTAACGATACCAAGTGTTGATATCAAGTATCGATACAAAGTATCGATACCACGTATTGATAAAAAGATACCAAGTTTCGATGCCAAGTATCGATACCAATTATCAATACCAATTATTAATACTAAGTATTAATACCAAGTATCGATACCAAGTATCGATACCAAGGATCGATACAAAGTGTCGATACCAAGTATCGATACCAAATCTCGATACCAAGAATCGATACCAAGTTTCGATTTCATGTATCGATACCAAGTCTAGTTACCAAGTATCGATACAAACTATAATACTAAGTAACGATACCAAGATTCGAAATAAGTTTTGGAACCAAGTATCGATTCCAAGTATCGATACCAAGTTTTGATACCGAGTATCAATACCAAGTTTCGAAACCAAGTATTGATACCAATTATCAACACCAATTATTAATACTAAGTATTAATACCAAGTATCGATACCAAGTTTCGATACCAAGTATCGATACGAAGTTTCGATACCAAGTATCGATACCAAGTTTCGATACCAAGTATCGATTCCATGTATCAGTACCAAGTTTCGATACCAAGTATCGAAACCAGGTACTAAGTATCGCTACCAAGTATCGATACCAAGTATCGATACCAAGTTTCGATACCAAGTATCGATACCAATTATCAATACCAATTATTAATACTAAGTATTAATACAAAGTATCGATACCAAGGATCGAAACCAAGTATCGATACCAAGATCGATACCAAGTATCGATACCAAGATCGATACCAAGTATCGATTCCAGGTATCGATACCAAGTCTCGATTCCAAGAATCGATACCAAGTTTCGATTTCATGTATCGATACCAAGTCTAGTTGCCAAGTATCGATACAAACTATAATACTAAGTAACGATACCAAGATTCGAAATAAGTTTTGGAACCAAGTATCGATACCAAGTATCGATACCAAGTTTCGATACCAAGTATCGATACCAATTATCAATACCAATTATTAATACTAAGTATTAATACAAAGTATCGATACCAAGTATCGATACCAAGGATCGATACACAGTGTCGATACCAAGTATCGATACCAAGTCTCGATACCAAGAATCGATACAAACTATAATACTAAGTAACGATACCAAGATTCGAAATAAGTTTTGGAACCAAGTATCGATTCCAAGTATCGATACCAAGTTTTGATACCGAGTATCAATACCAAGTTTCGAAACCAAGTATTGATACCAATTATCAATACCAATTATTAATACTAAGTATTAATACCAAGTATCGATACCAAGGATTGTTACCAAGTATCGATACCAACTATTATACCAAATAACGATACCAAGATTCGAAATTAGTTTTGGGACCAATTATCGATACCAAGTTTCGATACCAAGTATCGATTCCAAGTATCAGTACCAAGTTTCGATACCAAGTATCGATACCAGGTACTAAGTATCGCTACCAAGTATCGATACCAAGTATCGATACCAAGTTTCGATACCAAGTATCGATACCAATTATCAATACCAATTATTAATACTAAGTATTAATACCAAGTATCGCTACCAAGGATCGATACCAAGTATCGATATTAAGGATCGATACCAAGTATCGATACCAAGTATCGATTCCAAGTATCAGTACCAAGTTTCGATACCAAGTATCGATACCAGGTACTAAGTATCGCTACCAAGTATCGATACCAAGTATCGATACCAAGTATCGATACCAAGTATCGATACCAAGTTTCGATACCAAGTATCGATACCAAGTATCAGTACCAAGTTTCGATACCAGGTACTAAGTATCGTTACCAAGTATCGATACCAAGTATCGATACTAACTATCGATACCAAGTGTCGAATCCTAGTATCGATTCCAGGTATCGATACCAACTTTCGATACCAAGTATCGATACCAAGTGTCGATTCCGAGCAACAATACCAAGTTTCTATTTCAAGTATCGATGTCAAGTATCGTTACCAAGTATCGATACCAAGAATCATGCTAAGTAACGATACCAAGTTTCGGTACCAAGTATCGGTACCAAGCTTCGATACCAAGTATCCATACCGAGTAACGATACCAAGTTTCTTTTTCATGTATCGCTTGATATCGATACAAGTATCGATACCAGGTATAATGCTAAGTTACGATACCAAGTTTAGATACAAAGTATCGATACAAAGTATCGATACCATGTATCAGTACCAAGTTTCGATACCAAGTATCGATACCAGGTACTAAGTATCGCTACCAAGTATCGATACCAAGTATCGATACCAAGTTTCGATACCAAGTATCGATACCAATTATCAATACCAATTATTAATACTAAGTATTAATACCAAGTATCGCTACCAAGCATCGATACCAAGTATCGATATTAAGGATCTATACCAAGTATCGATACCAAGTATCGATTCCAAGTATCAGTACCAAGTTTCGACACCAAGTATCGATACCAGGTACTAAGTATCGTTACCAAGTTATAGATACCAAGTGTCGAATCCTAGAATCGATTCCAGGTATCGATACCAAGTTTCGATACCAAGTATCGATACCAGATACTAAGTATCGTTACCAAGTTATAGATACCAAGTGTCGAATCCTAGAATCGATTCCAGGTATCGATACCAAGTTTCGATACCAAGTATCGATACCAAGTATCGATACCAAGTTTCGATACCAAGTATCGATTCCAAGTATCAGTACCAAGTTTCGATACCAAGTATCGATACCAGGTACTAAGTATCGCTACCAAGTATCGATACCAAGTATCGATACCAAGTTTCGATACCAAGTATCGATACCAATTATCAATACCAATTATTAATACTAAGTATTAATACCAAGTATCGCTACCAAGGATCGATACCAAGTATCGATATTAAGGATCGATACCAAGTATCGATACCAAGTATCGATTCCAAGTATCAGTACCAAGTTTCGATACCAAGTATCGATACCAGGTACTAAGTATCGCTACCAAGTATCGATACCAAGTATCGATACCAAGTATCGATACCAAGTATCGATACCAAGTTTCGATACCAAGTATCGATACCAAGTATCAGTACCAAGTTGCGATACCAGGTACTAAGTATCGTTACCAAGTATCGATACCAAGTATCGATACTAACTATCGATACCAAGTGTCGAGTCCTAGTATCGATTCCAGGTATCGATACCAACTTTCGATACCAAGTATCGATACCAAGTGTCGATACCGAGCAACAATACCAAGTTTCTATTTCAAGTATCGATGTCAAGTATCGTTACCAAGTATCGATAACAAGAATCATGCTAAGTAACGATACCAAGTTTCGGTACCAAGTATCGGTACCAAGCTTCGATACCAAGTATCCATACCGAGTAACGATACCAAGTTTCTTTTTCATGTATCGCTTGATATCGATACAAGTATCGATACCAGGTATAATACTAAGTTACGATACCAAGTTTAGATACAAAGTATCGATACAAAGTATCGATACCAAGTATCAGTACCAAGTTTCGATACCAAGTATCGATACCAGGTACTAAGTATCGCTACCAAGTATCGATACAAAGTATCGATATTAAGGATCGATACCAAGTATCGATACCAAGTATCGATTCCAAGTATCAGTACCAAGTATCGATACCAAGTTTCGATACCAAGTTTCGATACCAAGTATCGATACCAATTATCAATACCAATTATTAATACTAAGTATTAATACCAAGTATCGCTACCAAGGATCGATACCAAGTATCGATATTAAGGATCGATACCAAGTATCGATTCCAAGTATCAGTACCAAGTTTCGATACCAAGTATCGATACCAGGTACTAAGTATCGTTACCAAGTTATAGATACCAAGTGTCGAATCCTAGAATCGATTCCAGGTATCGATACCAAGTTTCGATACCAAGTATCGATACCAGGTACTAAGTATCGTTACCAAGTTATAGATACCAAGTGTCGAATCCTAGAATCGATTCCAGGTATCGATACCAAGTTTCGATACCAAGTATCGATACCAAGTTTCGATACCCAGTATCGATACCAAGTTTCGATACCGAGTAATACCATACGAGTATCAATACCAAGTTTCTATTTCAAGTATCGATATCAAGTATCGTTACCAAGTATCGGTACCAAGAATCATACTAAGTAACGATACCAAGTTTCGGTAACAAGTATCGGTACCAAGATTCGATACCAAGTATCCATACCGAGTAACGATACCAAGTTTCTTTTTCATGTATCGCTTGATATCGATACAAGTATCGATACCAGGTATAATACTAAGCAACGATACCAAGTTTAGATACAAAGTATCGATACAAAGTATACAAAGTATCGATACTAAGTATCATTAGCAAGTATCAATGCCAATTATCGATACCTAGTACCGATACCAAGTTTCGATACCAAGTTTCGATACCTTTTAACGATATCAAGTATCGATACAAAGTATCGATACCAAGTTTAGATACCAAGTATCGATACAAAGCATCGATACCAAGTATCGATACCAAGTGTCGATTCCAAGTATCGATACCAAGTTTTGATACCGAGTATCAATACCAAGTTTCGAAACCAAGTTTCGAAACCAAGTATCGATACCAATTATCAATACCAATTATTAATACTAAGTATTAATACAAAGTATCGATACCAAGGATCGAAACCAAGTATCGATACCAAGTATCGATACCAAGTGTCGATTCCAGGTATCGATACCAAGTCTCGATACCAAGGATCGATAGCAAGTTTCGATTTCATGTATCAATACCAAGTTTTGATTTCATGTATCGATACCAAGTCTAGTTACCAAGAATCGATACCAACTATAATACTAAGTAACGATACCAAGATTCGAAATAAGTTTTGGAACCAAGTATCGATTCCAAGTATCTATACCAAGTTTTGATACCGAGTATCAATACCAAGTTTCGAAACCAAGTATCGATACCAAGGATCGATACCAAGTTTCGATTTCATGTATCGATACCAAGTATCGTTACCAAGTATCGATACCAACTATCGATACCAAGTGTCGAATCCAAGTATCGATACCAAGTTTCGATTTCATGTATCGATACCAAGTTTTGATATCGAGTATCGATTACCAATTACCAATACCAATTATCAATACCAATTATTAATACTAAGTATTAATACCAAGTATCGATACCAAGGATCGAAACCAAGTATCGATACCAAGTATCGATACCAAGTATCGATACCAAGGATCGATACCAAGTTTCGATTTCATGTATCGATACCAAGTATCGTTACCAAGTATCGATACCAACTATAATACTAAGTAACGATACCAAGATTCGAAATAAGTTTTGGAACCAATTATCGATACCAAGATTCGATACCAAGTATCGATACCAAGTATCGATACCAAGTATCGATACCAAGTCTCGATACCACGGATCGATACCAAGTTTCGATTTCATGTATCGATACCAAGTCTAGTTACCAAGTATCGATACCATCTATAATACAAAGTAACGATACCAAGATTCGAAATAAGTTTTGGAACCAAGTATCGATTCCAAGTATGGATACCAAGTTTTGATACCGAGTATCAATACCAAGTTTCGAAACCAAGTATCGATACCAATTATGAATACCAATTATTAATACTAAGTATTAATACCAACTATCGATACCAAGGATCGAAACCAAGTATCGATACCAAGTATCGATACCAAGTATCGATACCAAGTATCGATACCAAGTATCGATTCCAAGTATCGATACCAAGTATCCAGACCGAGTAACGATACCACGTTTCGATTTCATGTATCGATACCAGGTATAATACCAAGTAACGCTACCAAGTTTCGATACAAAGTATCGATACAAAGTATCGATACCAAGTATCATTACCAAGTATCAATGCCAATTATCGATACCAAGTATCGATACCAAGTTTCGATACCAAGTTTCGATACCTATTAACGATACCAAGTGTTGATATCAAGTATCGATACAAAGTATCGATACCACGTATTGATAAAAAGATACCAAGTTTCGATACCAAGTATCGATACCAATTATCAATACCAATTATTAATGCTAAGTATTAATACCAAGTATCGATACCAAGTATCGATACCAAGGATCGATACAAAGTGTCGATACCAAGTATCGATACCAAGTCTCGATACCAAGAATCGATACCAAGTTTCGATTTCATGTATCGATACCAAGTCTAGTTACCAAGTATCGATACAAACTATAATACTAAGTAACGATACCAAGATTCGAAATAAGTTTTGGAACCAAGTATCGATTCCAAGTATCGATACCAAGTTTTGATACCGAGTATCAATACCAAGTTTCGAAACCAAGTATTGATACCAATTATCAACACCAATTATTAATACTAAGTATTAATACCAAGTATCGATACCAAGTTTCGATACCAAGTATCGATACCAAGTTTCGATACCAAGTATCGATACCAAGTTTCGATACCAAGTATCGATTCCAAGTATCAGTACCAAGTTTCGATACCAAGTATCGAAACCAGGTACTAAGTATCGCTACCAAGTATCGATACCAAGTATCGATACCAAGTTTCGATACCAAGTATCGATACCAATTATCAATACCAATTATTAATACTAAGTATTAATACAAAGTATCGATACCAAGGATCGAAACCAAGTATCGATACCAAGATCGATACCAAGTATCGATTCCAGGTATCGATACCAAGTCTCGATACCAAGAATCGATACCAAGTTTCGATTTCATGTATCGATAGCAAGTCTAGTTACCAAGTATCGATACAAACTATAATACTAAGTAACGATACCAAGATTCGAAATAAGTTTTGGAACCAAGTATCGATACCAAGTATCGATACCAAGTTTCGATACCAAGTATCGATACCAATTATCAATACCAATTATTAATACTAAGTATTAATACAAAGTATCGATACCAAGTATCGATACCAAGGATCGATACACAGTGTCGATACCAAGTATCGATACCAAGTCTCGATACCAAGAATCGATACCAAGTTTCGATTTCATGTATCGATACCAAGTCTAGTTACCAAGTATCGATACAAACTATAATACTAAGTAACGATACCAAGATTCGAAATAAGTTTTGGAACCAAGTATCGATTCCAAGTATCGATACCAAGTTTTGATACCGAGTATCAATACCAAGTTTCGAAACCAAGTATTGATACCAATTATCAATACCAATTATTAATACTAAGTATTAATACCAAGTATCGATACCAAGTTTCGATACCAAGTATCGATACCAAGTTTCGATACCAAGTATCGATACCAAGTTTCGATACCAAGTATCGATTCCAAGTATCAGTACCAAGTTTCGATACCAAGTATCGATACCAGGTACTAAGTATCGCTACCAAGTATCGATACCAAGTATCGATACCCAGTTTCGGTACCAAGTATCGATACCAATTATCAATACCAATTATTAATACTAAGTATTAATACCAAGTATCGCTACCAAGGATCGATACCAAGTATCGATATTAAGGATCGATACCAAGTATCGATTCCATGTATCAGTACCAAGTATCGATACCAAGTTTCGATACCAAGTATCGATACCAATTATCAATACCAATTATTAATACTAAGTATTAATACCAAGTATCGCTACCAAGGATCGATACCAAGTATCGATATTAAGGATCGATACCAAGTATCGATACCAAGTATCGATTCCAAGTATCAGTACCAAGTTTCGATACCAAGTATCGATACCAGGTACTAAGTATCGTTACCAACTTATAGATACCAAGTGTCGAATCCTAGAATCGATTCCAGGTATCGATACCAAGTTTCGATACCAAGTATCGATACCAGGTACTAAGTATCGTTACCAAGTTATAGATACCAAGTGTCGAATCCTAGAATCGATTCCAGGTATCGATACCAAGTTTCGATACCAAGTATCGATACCAAGTTTCGATACCGAGTAATACCATACGAGTATCAATACCAAGTTTCTATTTCAAGTATCGATATCAAGTATCGTTACCAAGTATCGATTCCAAGTATCGATACCAAGTTTTGATACCGAGTATCAATACCAAGTTTCGGAACCAAGTATCGATACCAATTATCAATACCAATTATTAATACTAAGTATTAATACAAAGTATCGATACCAAGGATCGAAACCAAGTATCGATACCAAGTATCGATACCAAGTGTCGATTCCAGGTATCGATACCAAGTCTCGATACCAAGGATCGATAGCAAGTTTCGATTTCATGTATCAATACCAAGTTTTGATTTCATGTATCGATACTAAGTCTAGTTACCAAGAATCGATACCAACTATAATACTAAGTAACGATACCAAGATTCGAAATAAGTTTTGGAACCAAGTATCGATTCCAAGTATCTATACCAGGTTTTGATACCGAGTATCAATACCAAGTTTCGAAACCAAGTATCGATACCAAGGATCGATACCAATTATTAATACTAAGTATTAATACAAAGTATCGATACCAAGGATCGAAACCAAGTATCGATACCAAGATCGATACCAAGTATCGATTCCAGGTATCGATACCAAGTCTCGATACCAATAATCGATACCAAGTTTCGATTTCATGTATCGATACCAAGTTTTGATATCGTGTATCGATTACCAATTACCAATACCAATTATCAATACCAATTATTAATACTAAGTATTAATACCAAGTATCGATACCAAGCATCGAAACCAAGTATCGATACCAAGTATCGATACCAAGCATCGATACCAAGTATCGATACCACGTATCGATACCAAGTATCCAGACCGAGTAACGATACCACGTTTCGATTTCATGTATCGATACCAGGTATAATACCATGTAACGCTACCAAGTTTCGATACAAAGTATCGATACAAAGTATCGATACCAAGTATCATTACCAAGTATCAATGCCAATTATCGATACCAAGTATCGATACCAAGTTTCGATACCAAGTTTCGATACCTATTAACGATACCAAGTGTTGATATCAAGTATCGATACAAAGTATCGATACCACGTATTGATAAAAAGATACCAAGTTTCGATACCAAGTATCGATACCAATTATCAATACCAATTATTAATACTAAGTATTAAAGCCAAGTATCGATACCAAGTATCGATACCAAGGATCGATACAAAGTGTCGATACCAAGTATCGATACCAAGTCTCGATACCAAGAATCGATACCAAGTTTCGATTTCATGTATCGATACCAAGTCTAGTTACCAAGTATCGATACAAACTATAATACTAAGTAACGATACCAAGATGCGAAATAAGTTTTGGAACCAAGTATCGATTCCAAGTATCGATACCAAGTTTTGATACCGAGTATCAATACCAAGTTTCGAAACCAAGTATTGATACCAATTATCAATACCAATTATTAATACTAAGTATTAATACCAAGTATCGATACCAAGTTTCGATACCAAGTATCGATACCAAGTTTCGATACCAAGTATCGATACCAAGTTTCGATACCAAGTATCGATTCCAAGTATCAGTACCAAGTTTCGATACCAAGTATCGATACCAGGTACTAAGTATCGCTACCAAGTATCGATACCAAGTATCGATACCCAGTTTCGGTACCAAGTATCGATACCAATTATCAATACCAATTATTAATACTAAGTATTAATACCAAGTATCGCTACCAAGGATCGATACCAAGTATCGATATTAAGGATCGATACCAAGTATCGATATTAAGGATCGATACCAAGTATCGATTCCATGTATCAGTACCAAGTATCGATACCAAGTTTCGATACCAAGTATCGATACCAATTATCAATACCAATTATTAATACTAAGTATTAATACCAAGTATCGCTACCAAGGATCGATACCAAGTATCGATATTAAGGATCGATACCAAGTATCGATACCAAGTATCGATTCCAAGTATCAGTACCAAGTTTCGATACCAAGTATCGATACCAGGTACTAAGTATCGTTACCAACTTATAGATACCAAGTGTCGAATCCTAGAATCGATTCCAGGTATCGATACCAAGTTTCGATACCAAGTATCGATACCAGGTACTAAGTATCGTTACCAAGTTATAGATACCAAGTGTCGAATCCTAGAATCGATTCCAGGTATCGATACCAAGTTTCGATACCAAGTATCGATACCAAGTTTCGATACCGAGTAATACCATACGAGTATCAATACCAAGTTTCTATTTCAAGTATCGATATCAAGTATCGTTACCAAGTATCGGTACCAAGAATCATACTAAGTAACGATACCAAGTTTCGGTAACAAGTATCGGTACCAAGATTCGATACCAAGTATCCATACCGAGTAACGATACCAAGTTTCTTTTTCATGTATCGCTTGATATCGATACAAGTATCGATACCAGGTATAATACTAAGAAACGATACCAAGTTTAGATACAAAGTATCGATACAAAGTATACAAAGTATCGATACTAAGTATCATTAGCAAGTATCAATGCCAATTATCGATACCTAGTACCGATACCAAGTTTCGATACCAAGTTTCGATACCTTTTAACGATATCAAGTATCGATACAAAGTATCGATACCAAGTTTAGATACCAAGTATCGATACAAAGCATCGATACCAAGTATCGATACCAAGTGTCGATTCCAAGTATCGATACCAAGTTTTGATACCGAGTATCAATACCAAGTTTCGAAACCAAGTATCGATACCAATTATCAATACCAATTATTAATACTAAGTATTAATACAAAGTATCGATACCAAGGATCGAAACCAAGTATCGATACCAAGTATCGATACCAAGTGTCGATTCCAGGTATCGATACCAAGTCTCGATACCAAGGATCGATAGCAAGTTTCGATTTCATGTATCAATACCAAGTTTTGATTTCATGTATCGATACTAAGTCTAGTTACCAAGAATCGATACCAACTATAATACTAAGTAACGATACCAAGATTCGAAATAAGTTTTGGAACCAAGTATCGATTCCAAGTATCTATACCAGGTTTTGATACCGAGTATCAATACCAAGTTTCGAAACCAAGTATCGATACCAAGGATCGATACCAATTATTAATACTAAGTATTAATACAAAGTATCGATACCAAGGATCGAAACCAAGTATCGATACCAAGATCGATACCAAGTATCGATTCCAGGTATCGATACCAAGTCTCGATACCAATAATCGATACCAAGTTTCGATTTCATGTATCGATACCAAGTTTTGATATCGAGTATCGATTACCAATTACCAATACCAATTATCAATACCAATTATTAATACTAAGTATTAATACCAAGTATCGATACCAAGCATCGAAACCAAGTATCGATACCAAGTATCGATACCAAGCATCGATACCAAGTATCGATACCACGTATCGATACCAAGTATCCAGACCGAGTAACGATACCACGTTTCGATTTCATGTATCGATACCAGGTATAATACGATGTAACGCTACCAAGTTTCGATACAAAGTATCGATACAAAGTATCGATACCAAGTATCATTACCAAGTATCAATGCCAATTATCGATACCAAGTATCGATACCACGTATTGATAAAAAGATACCAAGTTTCGATACCAAGTATCGATACCAATTATCAATACCAATTATTAATACTAAGTATTAATACCAAGTATCGATACCAAGTATCGATACCAAGGATCGATACAAAGTGTCGATACCAAGTATCGATACCAAGTCTCGATACCAAGAATCGATACCAAGTTTCGATTTCATGTATCGATACCAAGTCTAGTTACCAAGTATCGATACAAACTATAATACTAAGTAACGATACCAAGATTCGAAATAAGTTTTGGAACCAAGTATCGATTCCAAGTATCGATACCAAGTTTTGATACCGAGTATCAATACCAAGTTTCGAAACCAAGTATTGATACCAATTATCAACACCAATTATTAATACTAAGTATTAATACCAAGTATCGATACCAAGTTTCGATACCAAGTATCGATACCAAGTTTCGATACCAAGTATCGATACCAAGTTTCGATACCAAGTATCGATTCCAAGTATCAGTACCAAGTTTCGATACCAAGTATCGAAACCAGGTACTAAGTATCGCTACCAAGTATCGATACCAAGTATCGATACCAAGTTTCGATACCAAGTATCGATACCAATTATCAATACCAATTATTAATACTAAGTATTAATACAAAGTATCGATACCAAGGATCGAAACCAAGTATCGATACCAAGATCGATACCAAGTATCGATTCCAGGTATCGATACCAAGTCTCGATACCAATAATCGATACCAAGTTTCGATTTCATGTATCGATACCAAGTCTAGTTACCAAGTATCGATACAAACTATAATACTAAGTAACGATACCAAGATTCGAAATAAGTTTTGGAACCAAGTATCGATACCAAGTATCGATACCAAGTTTCGATACCAAGTATCGATACCAATTATCAATACCAATTATTAATACTAAGTATTAATACAAAGTATCGATACCAAGTATCGATACCAAGGATCGATACACAGTGTCGATACCAAGTATCGATACCAAGTCTCGATACCAAGAATCGATAACAAGTTTCGATTTCATGTATCGATACCAAGTCTAGTTACCAAGTATCGATACAAACTATAATACTAAGTAACGATACCAAGATTCGAAATAAGTTTTGGAACCAAGTATCGATTCCAAGTATCGATACCAAGTTTTGATACCGAGTATCAATACCAAGTTTCGAAACCAAGTATTGATACCAATTATCAATACCAATTATTAATACTAAGTATTAATACCAAGTATCGATACCAAGTTTCGATACCAAGTATCGATACCAAGTTTCGATACCAAGTATCGATACCAAGTTTCGATACCAAGTATCGATTCCAAGTATCAGTACCAAGTTTCGACACCAAGTATCGATACCAGGTACTAAGTATCGCTACCAAGTATCGATACCAAGTATCGATACCAAGTTTCGATACGAAGTATCGATACCAATTATCAATACCAATTATTAATACTAAGTATTAATACCAAGTATCGCTACCAAGGATCGATACCAAGTATCGATATTAAGGATCGATACCAAGTATCGATACCAAGTATCGATTCCAAGTATCAGTACCAAGTTTCGATACCAAGTATCGATACCAGGTACTAAGTATCGCTACCAAGTATCGATACCAAGTATCGATACCAAGTATCGATACCAAGTGTCGATTCCAGGTATCGATACCAAGTCTCGATACCAAGGATCGATAGCAAGTTTCGATTTCATGTATCAATACCAAGTTTTGATTTCATGTATCGATACCAAGTCTAGTTACCAAGAATCGATACCAACTATAATACTAAGTAACGATACCAAGATTCGAAATAAGTTTTGGAACCAAGTATCGATTCCAAGTATCTATACCAAGATTTGATACCGAGTATCAATACCAAGTTTCGAAACCAAGTATCGATACCAAGGATCGATACCAAGTTTCGATTTCATGTATCGATACCAAGTATCGTTACCAAGTATCGATACCAACTATCGATACCAAGTGTCGAATCCAAGTATCGATACCAAGTTTCGATTTCATGTATCGATACCAAGTTTTGATATCGAGTATCGATTACCAATTACCAATACCAATTATCAATACCAATTATTAATACTAAGTATTAATACCAAGTATCGATACCAAGGATCGAAACCAAGTATCGATACCAAGTATCGATACCAAGTATCGATACCAAGGATCGATACCAAGTTTCGATTTCATGTATCGATACCAAGTATCGTTACCAAGTATCGATACCAACTATAATACTAAGTAACGATACCAAGATTCGAAATAAGTTTTGGAACCAATTATCGATACCAAGTTTCGATACCAAGTATCGATACCAAGTATCGATACCAAGTATCGATACCAAGTCTCGATACCACGGATCGATACCAAGTTTCGATTTCATGTATCGATACCAAGTCTAGTTACCAAGTATCGATACCATCTATAATACAAAGTAACGATACCAAGATTCGAAATAAGTTTTGGAACCAAGTATCGATTCCAAGTATCGATACCAAGTTTTGATACCGAGTATCAATACCAAGTTTCGAAACCAAGTATCGATACCAATTATGAATACCAATTATTTCTACTAAGTATTAATACCAACTATCGATACCAAGGATCGAAACCAAGTATCGATACCAAGTATCGATACCAAGTATCGATACCAAGTATCGATACCAAGTATCGAATCCAAGTATCGATACCAAGTATCCAGACCGAGTAACGATACCACGTTTCGATTTCATGTATCGATACCAGGTATAATACCAAGTAACGCTACCAAGTTTCGATACAAAGTATCGATACAAAGTATCGATACCAAGTATCATTACCAAGTATCGATTCCAAGTATCAGTACCAAGTTTCGATACCAAGTATCGATACCAGGTACTAAGTATCGCTACCAAGTATCGATACCAAGTATCGATACCAAGTATCGATACCAAGTATCGATACCAAGTTTCGATACCAAGTATCGATACCAAGTATCGATACCAAGTCTCGATACCACGGATCGATACCAAGTTTCGATTTCATGTATCGATACCAAGTCTAGTTACCAAGTATCGATACCATCTATAATACAAAGTAACGATACCAAGATTCGAAATAAGTTTTGGAACCAAGTATCGATTCCAAGTATCGATACCAAGTTTTGATACCGAGTATCAATACCAAGTTTCGAAACCAAGTATCGATACCAATTATGAATACCAATTATTAATACTAAGTATTAATACCAACTATCGATACCAAGGATCGAAACCAAGTATCGATACCAAGTATCGATACCAAGTATCGATACCAAGTATCGATACCAAGTATCGATTCCAAGTATCGATACCAAGTATCCAGACCGAGTAACGATACCACGTTTCGATTTCATGTATCGATACCAGGTATAATACCAAGTAACGCTACCAAGTTTCGATACCAAGTTTCGATACCTATTAACGATACCAAGTGTTGATATCAAGTATCGATACAAAGTATCGATACCACGTATTGATAAAAAGATACCAAGTTTCGATACCAAGTATCGATACCAATTATCAACACCAATTATTAATACTAAGTATTAATACCAAGTATCGATACCAAGTTTCGATACCAAGTATCGATACCAAGTTTCGATACCAAGTATCGATACCAAGTTTCGATACCAAGTATCGATTCCAAGTATCAGTACCAAGTTTCGATACCAAGTATCGAAACCAGGAACTAAGTATCGCTACCAAGTATCGATACCAAGTATCGATACCAAGTTTCGATACCAAGTATCGATACCAAGTTTCGATACCAAGTATCGATACCAAGTTTCGATACCAAGTATCGATTCCAAGTATCAGTACCAAGTTTCGATACCAAGTATCGATACCAGGTACTAAGTATCGCTACCAAGTATCGATACCAAGTATCGATACCAAGTTTCGGTACCAAGTATCGATACCAATTATCAATACCAATTATTAATACTAAGTATTAATACCAAGTATCGCTACCAAGGATCGATACCAAGTATCGATATTAAGGATCGATACCAAGTATCGATACCAAGTATCGATTCCAAGTATCAGTACCAAGTTTCGATACCAAGTATCGATACCAGGTACTAAGTATCGCTACCAAGTATCGATACCAAGTATCGATACCAAGTATCGATACCAAGTATCGATACCAAGTTTCGATACCAAGTATCGATACCAAGAATCATGCTAAGTAACGATACCAAGTTTTGGTACCAAGTATCGGTACCAAGCTTCGATACCCAGTATCCATACCGAGTAACGATACCAAGTTTCTTTTTCATGTATCGCTTGATATCGATACAAGTATCGATACCAGGTATAATACTAAGTTACGATACCAAGTTTAGATACAAAGTATTGATACAAAGTATCGATACCAAGTATCAGTACCAAGTTTCGATACCAAGTATCGATACCAGGTACTAAGTATCGCTACCAAGTATCGATACCAAGTATCGATATTAAGGATCGATACCAAGTATCGATACCAAGTATCGATTCCATGTATCAGTACCAAGTATCGATACCAAGTTTCGATACCAAGTATCGATGCCAATTATCAATACCAATTATTAATACTAAGTATTAATACCAAGTATCGCTACCAAGGATCGATACCAAGTATCGATATTAAGGATCGATACCAAGTATCGATACCAAGTATCGATTCCAAGTATCAGTACCAAGTTTCGATACCAAGTATCGATACCAGGTACTAAGTATCGTTACCAAGTTATAGATACCAAGTGTCGAATCCTAGAATCGATTCCAGGTATCGATACCAAGTTTCGATACCAAGTATCGATACCAGGTACTAAGTATCGTTACCAAGTTATAGATACCAAGTGTCGAATCCTAGAATCGATTCCAGGTATCGATACCAAGTTTCGATACCAAGTATCGATACCAAGTTTCGATACCGAGTAATACCATACGAGTATCAATACCAAGTTTCTATTTCAAGTATCGATATCAAGTATCGTTACCAAGTATCGGTACCAAGAATCATACTAAGTAACGATACCAAGTTTCGGTAACAAGTATCGGTACCAAGATTCGATACCAAGTATCCATACCGAGTAACGATACCAAGTTTCTTTTTCATGTATCGCTTGATATCGATACAAGTATCGATACCAGGTATAATACTAAGAAACGAAACCAAGTTTAGATGCAAAGTATCGATACAAAGTATACAAAGTATCGATACTAAGTATCATTAGCAAGTATCAATGCCAATTATCGATACCTAGTACCGATACCAAGTTTCGATACCAAGTTTCGATACCTTTTAACGATATCAAGTATCGATACAAAGTATCGATACCAAGTTTAAATACCAAGTATCGATACAAAGCATCGATACCAAGTATCGATACCAAGTGTCGATTCCAAGTATCGATACCAAGTTTTGATACCGAGTATCAATACCAAGTTTCGAAACCAAGTATCGATACCAATTATCAATACCAATTATTAATACTAAGTATTAATACAAAGTATCGATACCAAGGATCGAAACCAAGTATCGATACCAAGTATCGATACCAAGTGTCGATTCCAGGTATCGATACCAAGTCTCGATACCAAGGATCGATAGCAAGTTTCGATTTCATGTATCAATACCAAGTTTTGATTTCATGTATCGATACTAAGTCTAGTTACCAAGAATCGATACCAACTATAATACTAAGTAACGATACCAAGATTCGAAATAAGTTTTGGAACCAAGCATCGATTCCAAGTATCTATACCAAGTTTTGATACCGAGTATCAATACCAAGTTTCGAAACCAAGTATCGATACCAAGGATCGATACCAAGTTTCGATTTCATGTATCGATACCAAGTTTTGATATCGAGTATCGATTACCAATTACCAATACCAATTATCAATACCAATTATTAATACTAAGTATTAATACCAAGTATCGATACCAAGCATCGAAACCAAGTATCGATACCAAGTATCGATACCAAGTATCGATACCAAGTATCGATACCAAAGATCGATACCACGTATCAATACCAAGTATCGATACCAAGTATCGATACCAAGTATCGATTCCAAGTATCGATACCAAGTATCCAGACCGAGTAACGATACCACGTTTCGATTTCATGTATCGATACCAGGTATAATACCATGTAACGCTACCAAGTTTCGATACAAAGTATCGATACAAAGTATCGATACCAAGTATCATTACCAAGTATCAATGCCAATTATCGATACCAAGTATCGATACCAAGTTTCGATACCAAGTTTCGATACCTATTAACGATACCAAGTGTTGATATCAAGTATCGATACAAAGTATCGATACCACGTATTGATAAAAAGATACCAAGTTTCGATACCAAGTATCGATACCAATTATCAATACCAATTATTAATACTAAGTATTAATACCAAGTATCGATACCAAGTATCGATACCAAGGATCGATACAAAGTGTCGATACCAAGTATCGATACCAAGTCTCGATACCAAGAATCGATACCAAGTTTCGATTTCATGTATCGATACCAAGTCTAGTTACCAAGTATCGATACAAACTATAATACTAAGTAACGATACCAAGATTCGAAATAAGTTTTGGAACCAAGTATCGATTCCAAGTATCGATACCAAGTTTTGATACCGAGTATCAATACCAAGTTTCGAAACCAAGTATTGATACCAATTATCAACACCACTTATTAATACTAAGTATTAATACCAAGTATCGATACCAAGTTTCGATACCAAGTATCGATACCAAGTTTCGATACCAAGTATCGATACCAAGTTTCGATACCAAGTATCGATACCAAGTTTCGATACCAAGTATCGATTCCAAGTATCAGTACCAAGTTTCGATACCAAGTATCGAAACCAGGTACTAAGTATCGCTACCAAGTATCGATACCAAGTATCGATACCAAGTTTCGATACCAAGTATCGATACCAATTATCAATACCAATTATTAATACTAAGTATTAATACAAAGTATCGATACCAAGGATCGAAACCAAGTATCGATACCAAGATCGATACCAAGTATCGATTCCAGGTATCGATACCAAGTCTCGATACCAATAATCGATACCAAGTTTCGATTTCATGTATCGATACCAAGTCTAGTTACCAAGTATCGATACAAACTATAATACTAAGTAACGATACCAAGATTCGAAATAAGTTTTGGAACCAAGTATCGATACCAAGTATCGATACCAAGTTTCGATACCAAGTATCGATACCAATTATCAATACCAATTATTAATACTAAGTATTAATACAAAGTATCGATACCAAGTATCGATACCAAGGATCGATACACAGTGTCGATACCAAGTATCGATACCAAGTCTCGATACCAAGAATCGATACCAAGTTTCGATTTCATGTATCGATACCAAGTCTAGTTACCAAGTATCGATACAAACTATAATACTAAGTAACGATACCAAGATTCGAAATAAGTTTTGGAACCAAGTATCGATTCCAAGTATCGATACCAAGTTTTGATACCGAGTATCAATACCAAGTTTCGAAACCAAGTATTGATACCAATTATCAATACCAATTATTAATACTGAGTATTAATACCAAGTGTCGATACCAAGTTTCGATTCCAAGTATCGATACCAAGTTTCGATACCAAGTATCGATACCAAGTTTCGATACCAAGTATCGATTCCAAGTATCAGTACCAAGTTTCGATACCAAGTATCGATACCAGGTACTAAGTATCGCTACCAAGTATAGATACCAAGTATCGATACCAAGTTTCGATACGAAGTATCGATACCAATTATCAATACCAATTATTAATACTAAGTATTAATACCAAGTATCGCTACCAAGGATCGATACCAAGTATCGATATTAAGGATCGATACCAAGTATCGATACCAAGTATCGATTCCAAGTATCAGTACCAAGTTTCGATACCAAGTATCGATACCAGGTACTAAGTATCGCTACCAAGTATCGATACCAAGTATCGATACCAAGTATCGATACCAAGTATCGATACCAAGTTTCGATACCAAGTATCGATACCAAGTATCAGTACCAAGTTTCGATACCAAGTATCGATACCAGGTTCTAAGTATCGTTACCAAGCATCGATTCCAAGTATCGATACTAACTATCGATACCAAGTGTCGAATCCTAGTATCGATTCCAGGTATCGATACCAACTTTCGATACCAAGTATCGATACCAAGTGTCGATACCGAGCAACAATACCAAGTTTCTATTTCAAGTATCGATGTCAAGTATCGTTACCAAGTATCGATACCAAGAATCATGCTAAGTAACGATACCAAGTTTCGGTACCAAGTATCGGTACCAAGCTTCGATACCAAGTATCCATACCGAGTAACGATACCAAGCTTCTTTTTCATGTATCGCTTGATATCGATACAAGTATCGATACCAGGTATAATACTAAGTTACGATACCAAGTTTAGATACCAAGGATCGATACCAAGTATCGATACCAAGGATCGCTACCAAGTATCGATACCAAGGATTGATACCAAGTATCGATACCAACTATTATACCAAATAACGATACCAAGATTCGAAATTAGTTTTGAGACCAATTATCGATACCAAGTTTCGATACCAAGTATCGTTACCATGTACTAAGTATCGTTACCAAGTATCGATGGCAAGTATCGATACGAACTATCGATACCAAGTGTCGAGTCCAAATATCGATACCAAGGATCGATACCAAGTATCGATACCAAGGATCGATACCAAGTATCGATACCAAGGATAGATACCAAGTATCGATACCAAGTCTCGATACCAAGGATCGATACCAAGTTTGGATTTCATGTATCGATACCAAGTATCGTTACCAAGTATCGATTCCAACTTTAATGCTAAGTAACGATACCAAGATTCGAAATAAGTTTTAGATCCAAGTATCTATTCCAAGTATCGATACCAAGTTTTGATACCGAGTATCAATACCAAGTTTCGAAACCAAGTATCAATATTAATTATCAATACCATTTATCAATACTAAGTATCAGTACCAAGTATCGATACCAAGGATCGAAACCAAGTATCGATACCAAGTATCGATACCAAGTATCGATACTAAGGATCGATACCAAGTTTCGATTTAATGTATCGATATCAAGTCTAGTTACTAAGTATCAATACCAACTATAATACTAAGTAACGATACCTAGATTCAAAATAAGTTTTGGAACCAAGTATCGATTCCAAGTATCGATACCAAGTTTTGATACCGAGTATCAATACCAAGTTTCGATACCAAGTATCGATACCAATTATCAATACCAATTATTAATACTAATTATTAATACAAAGTATCGATACCAAGGATCGAAACCAAGTATCGATACCAAGTATCGATACCAAGTATCGATTCCAGGTATCGATACCATGTACTAAGTATCGTTACAAAGTATCGATAGCAAGTATCGATACTAACTATCGATACCAAGTATCGATACTAACTATCGATACCAAGTATCGATACCAAGTTTCGATACTAACTAAAGATACCAAGTATCGAAACCAAGTATCGATACCGAGTATTGATACTAAGTATCTATACCAAGTATCGAAACCAAGTATCGATACCAAAGATCGATACCAAGTATCGATAACAAGTATCGATACCTAGTATCGATACCAAGGATCGATACCAAGTATCAATGCCAAGTATCGATACCAAGTATCGAAACCAAGTATCGATACCGAGTATCGATACCAAGTATCAGTACCAAGTTTCGATACCAAGTATCGATACCAGGTACTAAGTATCGTTGCCAAGTTATAGATACCAAGTGTCGAATCCTAGAATCGATTCCAGGTATCGATACCAAGTTTCGATACCAAGTATCGATACCAAGTTTCGATACCAAGTATCGATACCAAGTTTCGATACCAAGTATCGATACCAAGTTTCGATACCGAGTAATACCATACGAGTATCAATACCAAGTTTCTATTTCAAGAATCGATATCAAGTATCGTTACCAAGTATCGGTACCAAGAATCATACTAAGTAACGATACCAAGTTTCGGTAACAAGTATCGGTACCAAGATTCGATACCAAGTATCCATACCGAGTAACGATACCAAGTTTCTTTTTCATGTATCGCTTGATATCGATACAAGTATCGATACCAGGTATAATACTAAGCAACGATACCAAGTTTAGATTCAAAGTATCGATACAGAGTATACAAAGTATCGATACTAAGTATCATTAGCAAGTATCAATGCCAATTATCGATACCTAGTACCGATAACAAGTTTCGATACCAAGTTTCGATACCTTTTAACGATATCAAGTATCGATACAAAGTATCGATACCAAGTTTAGGTACCAAGTATCGATACAAAGCATCGATACCAAGTATCGATACCAAGTGTCGATTCCAAGTATTGATACCAAGTTTTGATACCGAGTATCAATACCAAGTTTCGAAACCAAGTATCGATACCAATTATCAATACCAATTATTAATACTAAGTATTAATACAAAGTATCGATACCAAGTATCGATACCAAGGATCGATACAAAGTGTCGATACCAAGTATCGATACCAAGTCTCGATACCAAGAATCGATACCAAGTTTCGATTTCATGTATCGATACCAAGTCTAGTTACCAAGTATCGATACAAACTATAATACTAAGTAACGATACCAAGATTCGAAATAAGTTTTGGAACCAAGTATCGATTCCAAGTATCGATACCAAGTTTTAATACCGAGTATCAATACCAAGTTTCGAAACCAAGTATTGATACCAATTATCAACACCAATTATTAATACTAAGTATTAATACCAAGTATCGATACCAAGTTTCGATACCAAGTATCGATACCAAGTATCCATACCAAGTTTCGATACCAAGTATCGATTCCAAGTATCAGTACCAAGTTTCGATACCAAGTATCGAAACCAGGTACTAAGTATCGCTACCAAGTATCGATACCAAGTATCGATACCAAGTTTCGATACCAAGTATCGATACCAATTATCAATATCAATTATTAATACTAAGTATTAATACAAAGTATCGATTCCAAGGATCGAAACCAAGTATCGATACCAAGTATCGATACCAAGTATCGATTCCAGGTATCGATACCAAGTCTCGATACCAAGAATCGATACCAAGTTTCGATTTCATGTATCGATACCAAGTCTAGTTACCAAGTATCGATACAAACTATAATACTAAGTAACGATACCAAGATTCGACATAAGTTTTGGAACCAAGTATCGATACCAAGTATCGATACCAAGTTTCGATACCAAGTATCGATACCAATTATCAAAACCAATTATTAAGACTAAGTATTACTACAAAGTATCGATACCAAGTATCGATACCAAGTATCGATACCAAGGATCGATACAAAGTGTCGATACCAAGTATCGATACCAAGTCTCGATACCAAGAATCGATACCAAGTTTCGATTTCATGTATCGATACCAAGTCTAGTTACCAAGTATCGATACAAACTATAATACTAAGTAACGATACCAAGATTCGAAACCAAGTATCGATACCAATTATGAATACCAATTATTAATACTAAGTATTAATACCAACTATCGATACCAAGGATCGAAACCAAGTATCGATACCAAGTATCGATACCAAGTATCGATACCAAGTATCGATACCAAGTATCGATTCCAAGTATCGATACCAAGTATCCAGACCGAGTAACGATACCACGTTTGGATTTCATGTATCGATACCAGGTATAATACCAAGTAACGCTACCAAGTTTCGATACAAAGTATCGATACCAAGTATCATTACCAAGTATCAATGCCAATTATCGATACCAAGTATCGATACCAAGTTTCAATACCAAGTTTCGATACCTATTAACGATACCAAGTGTTGATATCAAGTATCGATACAAAGTATCGATACCACGTATTGATAAAAAGATACCAAGTTTCGATACCAAGTATCGATACCAATTATCAATACCAATTATTAATACTAAGTATTAATACAAAGTATCGATACCAAGTATCGATACCAAGGATCGATACAAAGTGTCGATACCAAGTATCGATACCAAGTCTCGATACCAAGAATCGATACCAAGTTTCGATTTCATGTATCGATACCAAGTCTAGTTACCAAGTATCGATACAAACTATAATACTAAGTAACGATACCAAGATTCGAAATAAGTTTTGGAACCAAGTATCGATTCCAAGTATCGATACCAAGTTTTGATACCGAGTATCAATACCAAGTTTCGAAACCAAGTATTGATACCAATTATCAACACCAATTATTAATACTAAGTATTAATACCAAGTATCGATACCAAGTTTCGATACCAAGTATCGATACCAAGTATCCATACCAAGTTTCGATACCAAGTATCGATTCCAAGTATCAGTACCAAGTTTCGATACCAAGTATCGAAACCAGGTACTAAGTATCGCTACCAAGTATCGATACCAAGTATCGATACCAAGTTTCGATACCAAGTATCGATACCAATTATCAATATCAATTATTAATACTAAGTATTAATACAAAGTATCGATTCCAAGGATCGAAACCAAGTATCGATACCAAGTATCGATACCAAGTATCGATTCCAGGTATCGATACCAAGTCTCGATACCAAGAATCGATACCAAGTTTCGATTTCATGTATCGATACCAAGTCTAGTTACCAAGTATCGATACAAACTATAATACTAAGTAACGATACCAAGATTCGACATAAGTTTTGGAACCAAGTATCGATACCAAGTATCGATACCAAGTTTCGATACCAAGTATCGATACCAATTATCAAAACCAATTATTAAGACTAAGTATTACTACAAAGTATCGATACCAAGTATCGATACCAAGTATCGATACCAAGGATCGATACAAAGTGTCGATACCAAGTATCGATACCAAGTCTCGATACCAAGAATCGATACCAAGTTTCGATTTCATGTATCGATACCAAGTCTAGTTACCAAGTATCGATACAAACTATAATACTAAGTAACGATACCAAGATTCGAAACCAAGTATCGATACCAATTATGAATACCAATTATTAATACTAAGTATTAATACCAACTATCGATACCAAGGATCGAAACCAAGTATCGATACCAAGTATCGATACCAAGTATCGATACCAAGTATCGATACCAAGTATCGATTCCAAGTATCGATACCAAGTATCCAGACCGAGTAACGATACCACGTTTGGATTTCATGTATCGATACCAGGTATAATACCAAGTAACGCTACCAAGTTTCGATACAAAGTATCGATACCAAGTATCATTACCAAGTATCAATGCCAATTATCGATACCAAGTATCGATACCAAGTTTCAATACCAAGTTTCGATACCTATTAACGATACCAAGTGTTGATATCAAGTATCGATACAAAGTATCGATACCACGTATTGATAAAAAGATACCAAGTTTCGATACCAAGTATCGATACCAATTATCAATACCAATTATTAATACTAAGTATTAATACCAAGTATCGATACCAAGTATCGATACCAAGGATCGATACAAAGTGTCGATACCAAGTATCGATACCAAGTCTCGATACCAAGAATCGATACCAAGTTTCGATTTCATGTATCGATACCAAGTCTAGTTACCAAGTATCGATACAAACTATAATACTAAGTAACGATACCAAAATTCGAAATAAGTTTTGGAACCAAGTATCGATTCCAAGTATCGATACCAAGTTTTGATACCGAGTATCAATACCAAGTTTCGAAACCAAGTATTGATACCAATTATCAACACCAATTATTAATACTAAGTATTAATACCAAGTATCGATACCAAGTTTCGATACCAAGTATCGATACCAAGTTTCGATACCAAGTATCGATACCAAGTTTCGATACCAAGTATCGATTCCAAGTATCAGTACCAAGTTTCGATACCAAGTATCGAAACCAGGTACTAAGTATCGCTACCAAGTATCGATACCATGTATCGATGCCAAGTTTCGATACCAAGTATCGATACCAATTATCAATACCAATTATTAATACTAAGTATTAATACAAAGTATCGATACCAAGGATCGAAACCAAGTATCGATACCAAGTATCGATACCAAGTATCGATTCCAGGTGTCGATACCAAGTCTCGATACCAAGAATCGATACCATGTTTCGATTTCATGTATCGATACCAAGTCTAGTTACCAAGTATCGATACAAACTATAATACTAAGTAACGATACCAAGATTCGAAATAAGTTTTGGAACCAAGTATCGATACCAAGTATCGATACCAAGTTTCGATACCAAGTATCGATACCAATTATCAATACCAATTATTAATACTAAGTATTAATACAAAGTATCGATACCAAGTATCGATACCAAGTATCGATACCAAGGATCGATACAAAGTGTCGATACCAAGTATCGATACCAAGTCTCGATACCAAGAATCGATACCAAGTTTCGATTTCATGTATCGATACCAAGTCTAGTTACCAAGTATCGATACAAACTATAATACTAAGTAACGATACCAAGATTCGAAACCAAGTATCGATACCAATTATGAATACCAATTATTAATACTAAGTATTAATACCAACTATCGATACCAAGGATCGAAACCAAGTATCGATACCAAGTATCGATACCAAGTATCGATACCAAGTATCGATACCAAGTATCGATTCCAAGTATCGATACCAAGTATCCAGACCGAGTAACGATACCACGTTTCGATTTCATGTATCGATACCAGGTATAATACCAAGTAACGCTACCAAGTTTCGATACAAAGTATCGATACAAAGTATCGATACCAAGTATCATTACCAAGTATCAATGCCAATTATCGATACCAAGTATCGATACCAAGTTTCGATACCAAGTTTCGATACCTATTAACGATACCAAGTGTTGATATCAAGTATCGATACAAAGTATCGATACCACGTATTGATAAAAAGATACCAAGTTTCGATACCAAGTATCGATACCAATTATCAATACCAATTATTAATACTAAGTATTAATACCAAGTATCGATACCAAGTATCGATACCAAGGATCGATACAAAGTGTCGATACCAAGTATCGATACCAAGTCTCGATACCAAGAATCGATACCAAGCTTCGATTTCATGTATCGATACCAAGTCTAGTTACCAAGTATCGATACAAACTATAATACTAAGTAACGATACCAAGATTCGAAATAAGTTTTGGAACCAAGTATCGATTCCAAGTATCGATACCAAGTTTTGATACCGAGTATCAATACCAAGTTTCGAAACCAAGTATTGATACCAATTATCAACACCAATTATTAATACTAAGTATTAATACCAAGTATCGATACCAAGTTTCGATACCAAGTATCGATACCAAGTTTCGATACCAAGTATCGATACCAAGTTTCGATACCAAGTTTCGATACCTAGTATCGATACCAATTATCAATACCAATTATTAATACTAAGTATTAATACAAAGTATCGATACCAAGGATCGAAACCAAGTATCGATACCAAGTTTCGATACCAAGTATCGAAACCAGGTACTAAGTATCGCTACCAAGTATCGATACCAAGTTTCGATACCTAGTATCGATACCAATTATCAATACCAATTATTAATACTAAGTATTAATACAAAGTATCGATACCAAGGATCGAAACCAAGTATCGATACCAAGTATCGATACCAAGTATCGATTCCAGGTATCGATACCAAGTTTCGATACCAAGTATCGATACCAAGTTTCGATTCCAAGTATCGATACCAAGTTTCGATTCCAAGTATCAGTACCAAGTTTCGATACCAAGTATCGAAACCAGGTACTAAGTATCGCTACCAAGTATCGATACCAAGTTTCGATACCTAGTATCGATACCAATTATCAATACCAATTATTAATACTAAGTATTAATACAAAGTATCGATACCAAGGATCGAAACCAAGTATCGATACCAAGTATCGATACCAAGTATCGATTCCAGGTATCGATACCAAGTCTCGATACCAAGAATCGATACCAAGTTTCGATTTCATGTATCGATACCAAGTCTAGTTACCAAGTATCGATACAAACTATAATACTAAGTAACGTTACCAAGATTCGAAATAAGTTTTGGAACCAAGTATCGATACCAACTATCGATACCAAGTTTCGATACCAAGTATCGATACCAATTATCAATACCAATTATTAATACTAAGTATTAATACAAAGAATCGATACCAAGTTTCGATTTCATGTATCGATACCAAGTCTAGTTACCAAGTATCGATACAAACTATAATACTAAGTAACGATACCAAAATTCGAAATAAGTTTTGGAACCAAGTATCGATTCCAAGTATCGATACCAAGTTTTGATACCGAGTATCAATACCAAGTTTCGAAACCAAGTATTGATACCAATTATCAACACCAATTATTAATACTAAGTATTAATACCAAGTATCGATACCAAGTTTCGATACCAAGTATCGATACCAAGTTTCGATACCAAGTATCGATACCAAGTTTCGATACCAAGTATCGATTCCAAGTATCAGTACCAAGTTTCGATACCAAGTATCGAAACCAGGTACTAAGTATCGCTACCAAGTATCGATACCATGTATCGATACCAAGTTTCGATACCAAGTATCGATACCAATTATCAATACCAATTATTAATACTAAGTATTAATACAAAGTATCGATACCAAGGATCGAAACCAAGTATCGATACCAAGTATCGATACCAAGTATCGATTCCAGGTGTCGATACCAAGTCTCGATACCAAGAATCGATACCAAGTTTCGATTTCATGTATCGATACCAAGTCTAGTTACCAAGTATCGATACAAACTATAATACTAAGTAACGATACCAAGATTCGAAATAAGTTTTGGAACCAAGTATCGATACCAAGTATCGATACCAAGTTTCGATACCAAGTATCGATACCAATTATCAATAGCAATTATTAATACTAAGTATTAATACAAAGTATCGATACCAAGTATCGATACCAAGTATCGATACCAAGGATCGATACAAAGTGTCGATACCAAGTATCGATACCAAGTCTCGATACCAAGAATCGATACCAAGTTTCGATTTCATGTATCGATACCAAGTCTAGTTACCAAGTATCGATACAAACTATAATACTAAGTAACGATACCAAGATTCGAAACCAAGTATCGATACCAATTATGAATACCAATTATTAATACTAAGTATTAATACCAACTATCGATACCAAGGATCGAAACCAAGTATCGATACCAAGTATCGATACCAAGTATCGATACCAAGTATCGATACCAAGTATCGATTCCAAGTATCGATACCAAGTATCCAGACCGAGTAACGATACCACGTTTCGATTTCATGTATCGATACCAGGTATAATACCAAGTAACGCTACCAAGTTTCGATACAAAGTATCGATACAAAGTATCGATACCAAGTATCATTACCAAGTATCAATGCCAATTATCGATACCAAGTATCGATACCAAGTTTCGATACCAAGTTTCGATACCTATTAACGATACCAAGTGTTGATATCAAGTATCGATACAAAGTATCGATACCACGTATTGATAAAAAGATACCAAGTTTCGATACCAAGTATCGATACCAATTATCAATACCAATTATTAATACTAAGTATTAATACCAAGTATCGATACCAAGTATCGATACCAAGGATCGATACAAAGTGTCGATACCAAGTATCGATACCAAGTCTCGATACCAAGAATCGATACCAAGCTTCGATTTCATGTATCGATACCAAGTCTAGTTACCAAGTATCGATACAAACTATAATACTAAGTAACGATACCAAGATTCGAAATAAGTTTTGGAACCAAGTATCGATTCCAAGTATCGATACCAAGTTTTGATACCGAGTATCAATACCAAGTTTCGAAACCAAGTATTGATACCAATTATCAACACCAATTATTAATACTAAGTATTAATACCAAGTATCGATACCAAGTTTCGATACCAAGTATCGATACCAAGTTTCGATACCAAGTATCGATACCAAGTTTCGATACCAAGTTTCGATACCTAGTATCGATACCAATTATCAATACCAATTATTAATACTAAGTATTAATACAAAGTATCGATACCAAGGATCGAAACCAAGTATCGATACCAAGTTTCGATACCAAGTATCGAAACCAGGTACTAAGTATCGCTACCAAGTATCGATACCAAGTTTCGATACCTAGTATCGATACCAATTATCAATACCAATTATTAATACTAAGTATTAATACAAAGTATCGATACCAAGGATCGAAACCAAGTATCGATACCAAGTATCGATACCAAGTATCGATTCCAGGTATCGATACCAAGTTTCGATACCAAGTATCGATACCAAGTTTCGATTCCAAGTATCGATACCAAGTTTCGATTCCAAGTATCAGTACCAAGTTTCGATACCAAGTATCGAAACCAGGTACTAAGTATCGCTACCAAGTATCGATACCAAGTTTCGATACCTAGTATCGATACCAATTATCAATACCAATTATTAATACTAAGTATTAATACAAAGTATCGATACCAAGGATCGAAACCAAGTATCGATACCAAGTATCGATACCAAGTATCGATTCCAGGTATCGATACCACGTCTCGATACCAAGAATCGATACCAAGTTTCGATTTCATGTATCGATACCAAGTCTAGTTACCAAGTATCGATACAAACTATAATACTAAGTAACGTTACCAAGATTCGAAATAAGTTTTGGAACCAAGTATCGATACCAACTATCGATACCAAGTTTCGATACCAAGTATCGATACCAATTATCAATACCAATTATTAATACTAAGTATTAATACAAAGTATCGATACCAAGTATCGATACCAAGTATCGATACCAAGGATGGATACAAAGTGTCGATATTAAGTATCGATACCAAGTCTCGATACCAAGAATCGATACCAAGTTTCGATTTCATGTATCGATACCAAGTCTAGTTACCAAGTATCGATACAAACTATAATACTAAGTAACGATACCAAGATTCGAAATAAGTTTTGGAACCAAGTATCGATTCCAAGTATCGATACCAAGTTTTGATACCGAGTATCAATACCAAGTTTCGAAACCAAGTATTGATACCAATTATCAATACCAATTATTAATACTAAGTATTAATACCAAGTATCGATACCAAGTTTCGATACCAAGTATCGATACCAAGTTTCGATACCAAGTATCGATACCAAGTTTCGATACCAAGTATCGATTCCAAGTATCAGTACCAAGTTTCGATAAAAAGTCTCGATACCAGGTACTAAGTATCGCTACCAAGTATCGATACCAAGTATCGATACCAAGCTTCGATACCAAGTATCGATACCAATTATCAATACCAATTATTAATACTAAGTATTAATACCAAGTATCGCTACCAAGGATCGATACCAAGTATCGATATTAAGGATCGATACCAAGTATCGATACCAAGTTTCGATACCAAGTATCGATACCAAGTTTCGATACCAAGTATCGATTCCAAGTATCAGTACCAAGTTTCGATACCAAGTATCGATACCAGGTACTAAGTATCGCTACCAAGTATCGATACCAAGTATCAGTACCAAGTTTCGATACCAAGTATCGATACCAGGTACTAAGTATCGTTACCAAGTATCGATACCAAGTATCGATACTAACTATCGATACCAAGTGTCGAATCCTAGTATCGATTCCAGGTATCGATACCAACTTTCGATACCAAGTATCGATACCAAGTTTCGATACCGAGTAACAATACCAAGTTTCTATTTCAAGTATCGATGTCAAGTATCGTTACCAAGTATCGATACTAAGAATCATGCTAAGTAACGATACCAAGTTTCGGTACGAAGTATCGGTAGTAAGATTCGATACCAAGTATCCATACCGTGTAACGATACCAAGCTTCTTTTTCATGTATCGCTTGATATCGATACAAGTATCGATACCAGGTATAATACTAAGTTACGATACAAACTTTAGATACCAAGGATCGATACCAAGTATCGATACCAAGGATCGATACCAAGTATCGATACCAAGGATCGATACCAAGTATCGATACCAAGGATCGCTACCAAGTATCGATACCAAGGATTGATACCAAGTATCGATACCAACTATTATACCAAATAACGATACCAAAATTCGAAATTAGTTTTGGGACCAATTATCGATACCAAGTTTCGATACCAAGTATCGTTACCATGTACTAAGTATCGTTACCAAGTATCGATGGCAAGTATCGATACGAACTATCGATACCAAGTGTCGAATCCAAATATCGATACCAAGGATCGATACCAAGTATCGATACCAAGGATCGATACCAAGTATCGATACCAAGGATAGATACCAAGTATCGATACCAAGGATCGATACCAAGTATCGAAACCAGGTACTAAGTATCGCTACCAAGTATCGATACCATGTATCGATACCAAGTTTCGATACCAAGTATCGATACCAATTATCAATACCAATTATTAATACTAAGTATTAATACAAAGTATCGATACCAAGGATCGAAACCAAGTATCGATACCAAGTATCGATACCAAGTATCGATTCCAGGTGTCGATACCAAGTCTCGATACCAAGAATCGATACCAAGTTTCGATTTCATGTATCGATACCAAGTCTAGTTACCAAGTATCGATACAAACTATAATACTAAGTAACGATACCAAGATTCGAAATAAGTTTTGGAACCAAGTATCGATACCAAGTATCGATACCAAGTTTCGATACCAAGTATCGATACCAATTATCAATACCAATTATTAATACTAAGTATTAATACAAAGTATCGATACCAAGTATCGATACCAAGTATCGATACCAAGGATCGATACAAAGTGTCGATACCAAGTATCGATACCAAGTCTCGATACCAAGAATCGATACCAAGTTTCGATTTCATGTATCGATACCAAGTCTAGTTACCAAGTATCGATACAAACTATAATACTAAGTAACGATACCAAGATTCGAAACCAAGTATCGATACCAATTATGAATACCAATTATTAATACTAAGTATTAATACCAACTATCGATACCAAGGATCGAAACCAAGTATCGATACCAAGTATCGATACCAAGTATCGATACCAAGTATCGATACCAAGTATCGATTCCAAGTATCGATACCAAGTATCCAGACCGAGTAACGATACCACGTTTCGATTTCATGTATCGATACCAGGTATAATACCAAGTAACGCTACCAAGTTTCGATACAAAGTATCGATACAAAGTATCGATACCAAGTATCATTACCAAGTATCAATGCCAATTATCGATACCAAGTATCGATACCAAGTTTCGATACCAAGTATCGATTCCAGGTGTCGATACCAAGTCTCGATACCAAGAATCGATACCAAGTTTCGATTTCATGTATCGATACCAAGTCTAGTTACCAAGTATCGATACAAACTATAATACTAAGTAACGATACCAAGATTCGAAATAAGTTTTGGAACCAAGTATCGATACCAAGTATCGATACCAAGTTTCGATACCAAGTATCGATACCAATTATCAATACCAATTATTAATACTAAGTATTAATACAAAGTATCGATACCAAGTATCGATACCAAGTATCGATACCAAGGATCGATACAAAGTGTCGATACCAAGTATCGATACCAAGTCTCGATACCAAGAATCGATACCAAGTTTCGATTTCATGTATCGATACCAAGTCTAGTTACCAAGTATCGATACAAACTATAATACTAAGTAACGATACCAAGATTCGAAACCAAGTATCGATACCAATTATGAATACCAATTATTAATACTAAGTATTAATACCAACTATCGATACCAAGGATCGAAACCAAGTATCGATACCAAGTATCGATACCAAGTATCGATACCAAGTATCGATACCAAGTATCGATTCCAAGTATCGATACCAAGTATCCAGACCGAGTAACGATACCACGTTTCGATTTCATGTATCGATACCAGGTATAATACCAAGTAACGCTACCAAGTTTCGATACAAAGTATCGATACAAAGTATCGATACCAAGTATCATTACCAAGTATCAATGCCAATTATCGATACCAAGTATCGATACCAAGTTTCGATACCAAGTTTCGATACCTATTAACGATACCAAGTGTTGATATCAAGTATCGATACAAAGTATCGATACCACGTATTGATAAAAAGATACCAAGTTTCGATACCAAGTATCGATACCAATTATCAATACCAATTATTAATACTAAGTATTAATACCAAGTATCGATACCAAGTATCGATACCAAGGATCGATACAAAGTGTCGATACCAAGTATCGATACCAAGTCTCGATACCAAGAATCGATACCAAGCTTCGATTTCATGTATCGATACCAAGTCTAGTTACCAAGTATCGATACAAACTATAATACTAAGTAACGATACCAAGATTCGAAATAAGTTTTGGAACCAAGTATCGATTCCAAGTATCGATACCAAGTTTTGATACCGAGTATCAATACCAAGTTTCGAAACCAAGTATTGATACCAATTATCAACACCAATTATTAATACTAAGTATTAATACCAAGTATCGATACCAAGTTTCGATACCAAGTATCGATACCAAGTTTCGATACCAAGTATCGATACCAAGTTTCGATACCAAGTATCGATTCCAAGTATCAGTACCAAGTTTCGATACCAAGTATCGAAACCAGGTACTAAGTATCGCTACCAAGTATCGATACCAAGTTTCGATACCTAGTATCGATACCAATTATCAATACCAATTATTAATACTAAGTATTTATACAAAGTATCGATACCAAGGATCGAAACCAAGTATCGATACCAAGTATCGATACCAAGTATCGATTCCAGGTATCGATACCAAGTCTCGATACCAAGAATCGATACCAAGTTTCGATTTCATGTATCGATACCAAGTCTAGTTACCAAGTATCGATACAAACTATAATACTAAGTAACGATACCAAGATTCGAAATAAGTTTTGGAACCAAGTATCGATACCAACTATCGATACCAAGTTTCGATACCAAGTATCGATACCAATTATCAATACCAATTATTAATACTAAGTATTAATACAAAGTATCGATACCAAGTATCGATACCAAGTATCGATACCAAGGATGGATACAAAGTGTCGATATTAAGTATCGATACCAAGTCTCGATACCAAGAATCGATACCAAGTTTCGATTTCATGTATCGATACCAAGTCTAGTTACCAAGTATCGATACAAACTATAATACTAAGTAACGATACCAAGATTCGAAATAAGTTTTGGAACCAAGTATCGATTCCAAGTATCGATACCAAGTTTTGATACCGAGTATCAATACCAAGTTTCGAAACCAAGTATTGATACCAATTATCAATACCAATTATTAATACTAAGTATTAATACCAAGTATCGATACCAAGTTTCGATACCAAGTATCGATACCAAGTTTCGATACCAAGTATCGATACCAAGTTTCGATACCAAGTATCGATTCCAAGTATCAGTACCAAGTTTCGATAAAAAGTCTCGATACCAGGTACTAAGTATCGCTACCAAGTATCGATACCAAGTATCGATACCAAGCTTCGATACCAAGTATCGATACCAATTATCAATACCAATTATTAATACTAAGTATTAATACCAAGTATCGCTACCAAGGATCGATACCAAGTATCGATATTAAGGATCGATACCAAGTATCGATACCAAGTTTCGATACCAAGTATCGATACCAAGTTTCGATACCAAGTATCGATTCCAAGTATCAGTACCAAGTTTCGATACCAAGTATCGATACCAGGTACTAAGTATCGCTACCAAGTATCGATACCAAGTATCAGTACCAAGTTTCGATACCAAGTATCGATACCAGGTACTAAGTATCGTTACCAAGTATCGATACCAAGTATCGATACTAACTATCGATACCAAGTGTCGAATCCTAGTATCGATTCCAGGTATCGATACCAACTTTCGATACCAAGTATCGATACCAAGTTTCGATACCGAGTAACAATACCAAGTTTCTATTTCAAGTATCGATGTCAAGTATCGTTACCAAGTATCGATACTAAGAATCATGCTAAGTAACGATACCAAGTTTCGGTACGAAGTATCGGTAGTAAGATTCGATACCAAGTATCCATACCGTGTAACGATACCAAGCTTCTTTTTCATGTATCGCTTGATATCGATACAAGTATCGATACCAGGTATAATACTAAGTTACGATACAAACTTTAGATACCAAGGATCGATACCAAGTATCGATACCATGGATCGATACCAAGTATCGATACCAAGGATCGATACCAAGTATCGATACCAAGGATCGCTACCAAGTATCGATACCAAGGATTGATACCAAGTATCGATACCAACTATTATACCAAATAACGATACCAAGATTCGAAATTAGTTTTGGGACCAATTATCGATACCAAGTTTCGATACCAAGTATCGTTACCATGTACTAAGTATCGTTACCAAGTATCGATGGCAAGTATCGATACGAACTATCGATACCAAGTGTCGAATCCAAATATCGATACCAAGGATCGATACCAAGTATCGATACCAAGGATCGATACCAAGTATCGATACCAAGGATAGATACCAAGTATCGATACCAAGGATCGATACCAAGGATCGAAACCAAGTATCGATACCAAGTATCGATACTAAGGATCGATACTAAGTTTCGATTTCATGTATCGATATCAAGTCTAGTTACCAAGTATCAATACCAACTATAATACTAAGTAACGATACCTAGATTCGAAATAAGTTTTGGAACCAAGTATCGATTCCAAGTATCGATACCAAGTTTTGATACCGAGTATCAATACCAAGTTTCGATACCAAGTATCGATACCAATTATCAATACCAATTATTAATACTAATTATTAATACAAAGTATCGAAACCAAGTATCGATACCAAGGATCGAAACCAAGTATCGATAACAAGTATCGATACCTAGTATCGATACCAAGGATCGATACCAAGTATCAATGCCAAGTATCGATACCAAGTATCGAAACCAAGTATCGATACCAAGTATCGATACCAAGTATCAGTACCAAGTTTCGATACCAAGTATCGATACCAGGTACTAAGTATCGTTACCAAGTTATAGATACCAAGTGTCGAATCCTAGAATCGATTCCAGGTATCGATACCAAGTTTCGATACCAAGCATCGATACCAGGTACTAAGTATCGTTACCAAGTTATAGATACCAAGTGTCGAATCCTAGAATCGATTCCAGGTATCGATACCAAGTTTCCATACCAAGTATCGATACCAAGTTTCGATACCAAGTATCGATACCAAGTTTCGATACCGAGTAATACCATACGAGTATCAATACCAAGTTTCTATTTCAAGTATCGATATCAAGTATCGTTACCAAGTATCGGTACCAAGAATCATACTAAGTAACGATACCAAGTTTCGGTAACAAGTATCGGTACCAAGATTCGACACCAAGTATCCATACCGAGTAACGATACCAAGTTTCCTTATCATGTATCGCTTGATATCGATACAAGTATCGATACCAGTATAATACTAAGCAACGATACCAAGTTTAGATACAAAGTATCGATACAAAGTATACAAAGTATCGATACTAAGTATCATTAGCAAGTATCAATGCCAATTATCGATACCTAGTACCGATACCAAGTTTCCATACCAAGTTTCGATACCTTTTAACGATATCAAGTATCGATACAAAGTATCGATACCAAGTTTAGATACCAAGTATCGATAAAAAGCATCGATACCAAGTTTCGATACCAAGTTTCGATACCTTTTAACGATATCAAGTATCGATACAAAGTATCAATACCAAGTTTCGATACCAAGTATCGATACCAATTATCAATACCAATTATTAATACTAATTTTTAATACAAAGTATCGATACCAAGGATCGAAACCAAGTATCGATACCAAGTATCGATACCAAGTGTCGATTCCAGGTATCGATACCAAGTCTCGATACCAAGGATCGATAGCAAGTTTCGATTTCATGTATCAATACCAAGTTTTGATTTCATGTATCGATACCAAGTCTAGTTACCAAGAATCGATACCAACTATAATACTAAGTAACGATACCAAGATTCGAAATAAGTTTTGGAACCAAGTATCGATTCCAAGTATCTATACCAAGTTTTGATACCGAGTATCAATACCAAGTTTCGAAACCAAGTATCGATACCAAGGATCGATACCAAGTTTCGATTTCATGTATCGATACCAAGTATCGTTACCAAGTATCGATACCAAGTATCGATACCACGTATCGATACCAAGTCTCGATACCACGGATCGATACCAAGTTTCGATTTCATGTATCGATACCAAGTCTAGTTACCAAGTATCGATACCAACTATAATACAAAGTAACGATACCAAGATTCGAAATAAGTTTTGGAACCAAGTATCGATTCCAAGTATCGATACCAAGTTTTGATACCGAGTATCAATACCAAGTTTCGAAACCAAGTATCGATACCAATTAGGAATACCAATTATTAATACTAAGTATTAATACCAACTATCGATACCAAGGATCGAAACCAAGAAGCGATACCAAGTATCGATACCAAGTATCGATACCAAGTATCGATTCCAAGTATCGATACCAAGTATCCAGACCGAGTAACGATACCACGTTTCGATTTCATGTATCGATACCAGGTATAATACCAAGTAACGCTACCAAGTTTCGATACAAAGTATCGATACAATGTATCGATACCAAGTATCATTACCAAGTATCAATGCCAATTATCGATACCAAGTATCGATACCAAGTTTCGATACCAAGTTTCGATACCTATTAACGATACCAAGTGTTGATATCAAGTATCGATACAAAGTATCGATACCACGTATTGATAAAAAGTATCGATACAAAGTATCGATACAAAGTATCGATACAAAGTTTCGATACCAAATATCATTACCAAGTATCAATGCCAATTATCGATACCAAGTATCGATACCAAGTTTCGATACCAAGTTTCGATACCTATTAACGATACCAAGTGTTGATATCAAGTATCGATACAAAGTATCGATACCACGTATTGATAAAAAGTATCGATACAAAGTATCGATACAAAGTATCGATACCAAGTATCATTGCCAAGTATCAATGCCAATTATCGATACCAAGTATCGATACCAAGTATCGATACCAAGTATCGATACCAAATTTCGATCCAAGTATCGATACCAAGTTTCGATACCAAGAATCAATACCAAGTTTCGAAACCAAGTATCGATACCAATTATCAATACCAATTATTAATACCAAGTATTCATACCAAGTATCGATACCAAGGATCGATACCAAGTATCATTCATGTATCGATACCAAGTCTAGTTACCAAGTATCGATACCAACTATAATACAAAGTAACGATACCAAGATTCGAAATAAGTTTTGGAACCAAGTATCGATTCCAAGTATCGATACCAAGTTTTGATACCGAGTATCAATACCAAGTTTCGAAACCAAGTATCGATACCAATTATGAATACCAATTATTAATACTAAGTATTAATACCAACTATCGATACCAAGGATCGAAACCAAGTATCGATACCAAGTATCGATACCAAGTATCGATACCAAGTATCGATACCAAGTATCGATACCAAGTATCGATTCCAAGTATCGATACCAAGTATCCAGACCGAGTAACGATACCACGTTTCGATTTCATGTATCGATACCAGGTATAATACCAAGTAACGCTACCAAGTTTCGATACAAAGTACCGATACAAAGTATCGATACCAAGTATCATTACCAAGTATCAATGCCAATTATCGATACCAAGTATCGATACCAAGTTTCGATACCAAGTTTCGATACCTATTAACGATACCAAGTGTTGATATCAAGTATCGATACACAATATCGATACCACGTATTGATAAAAAGTATCGATACAAAGTATCGATACAAAGTTTCGATACCAAATATCATTACCAAGAATCAATGCCAATTATCGATACCAAGTTTCGATACCAAGTTTCGATACCTATTAACGATACCAAGTGTTGATATCAAGTATCGATACAAAGTATCGATACCACGTATTGATAAAAAGTATCGATACAAAGTATCGATACAAAGTATCGATACCAAGTATCATTGCCAAGTATCAATGCCAATTATCGATACCAAGTATCGATACCAAGTATCGATACAAAGTTTCGATCCAAGTATCGATACCAAATTTCGATACCAAGTATCAATACCAAGTTTCGAAACCAAGTATCGATACCAATTATCAATACCAATTATTAATACCAAGTATTAATACCAAGTATCGATACCAAGGATCGACACCAAGGATCGATACCAAGGATCGATACCAAGTATCGATACCAAGGATCGATACCAAGTATCGATACCAAGTCTCGATACCAAGGATCGATACCAAGTTTCGATTTCATGTATCGATACCAAGTATCGTTACCAAGTATCGATACCAACTATAATACAAAGTAACGATACCAAGATTCGAAATAAGTTTTGGAACCAAGTATCGATTCCAAGTATCGATACCAAGTTTTGATACCGAGTATCAATACCAAGTTTCGAAACCACGTATCGATACCAATTAGGAATACCAATTATTAATACTAAGTATTAATACCAACTATCGATACCAAGGATCGAAACCAAGTAGCGATACCAAGTATCGATACCAAGTATCGATACCAAGTATCGATACCAAGTATCGATTCCAAGTATCGATACCAAGTATCCAGACCGAGTAACGATACCACGTTTCGATTTCATGTATCGATACCAGGTATAATACCAAGTAACGCTACCAAGTTTCGATACAAAGTATCGATACAATGTATCGATACCAAGTATCATTACCAAGTATCAATGCCAATTATCGATACCAAGTATCGATACCAAGTTTCGATACCAAGTTTCGATACCTATTAACGATACCAAGTGTTGATATCAAGTATCGATACAAAGTATCGATACCACGTATTGATAAAAAGTATCGATACAAAGTATCGATACAAAGTATCGATACAAAGTATCGATACCAAATATCATTACCAAGTATCAATGCCAATTATCGATACCAAGTATCGATACCAAGTTTCGATACCAAGTTTCGATACCTATTAACGATACCAAGTGTTGATATCAAGTATCGATACAAAGTATCGATACCACGTATTGATAAAAAGTATCGATACAAAGTATCGATACAAAGTATCGATACCAAGTATCATTGCCAAGTATCAATGCCAATTATCGATACCAAGTATCGATACCAAGTATCGATACCAAATTTCGATCCAAGTATCGATACCAAGTTTCGATACCAAGAATCAATACCAAGTTTCGAAACCAAGTATCGATACCAATTATCAATACCAATTATTAATACCAAGTATTAATACCAAGTATCGATACCAAGGATCGATACCAAGTATCATTCATGTATCGATACCAAGTCTAGTTACCAAGTATCGATACCAACTATAATACAAAGTAACGATACCAAGATTCGAAATAAGTTTTGGAACCAAGTATCGATTCCAAGTATCGATACCAAGTTTTGATACCGAGTATCAATACCAAGTTTCGATAACAAGTATCGATACCAATTATGAATACCAATTATTAATACTAAGTATTAATACCAACTATCGATACCAAGGATCGAAACCAAGTATCGATACCAAGTATCGATACCAAGTATCGATACCAAGTATCGATACCAAGTATCGATACCAAGTATCGATACCAAGTATCGATTCCAAGTATCGATACCAAGTATCCAGACCGAGTAACGATACCACGTTTCGATTTCATGTATCGATACCAGGTATAATACCAAGTAACGCTACCAAGTTTCGATACAAAGTACCGATACAAAGTATCGATACCAAGTATCATTACCAAGTATCAATGCCAAATATCGATACCAAGTATCGATACCAAGTTTCGATACCAAGTTTCGATACCTATTAACGATACCAAGTGTTGATATCAAGTATCGATACACAATATCGATACCACGTATTGATAAAAAGTATCGATACAAAGTATCGATACAAAGTTTCGATACCAAATATCATTACCAAGAATCAATGAAAATTATCGATACCAAGTTTCGATACCTATTAACGATACCAAGTGTTGATATCAAGTATCGATACAAAGTATCGATACCACGTATTGATAAAAAGTATCGATACAAAGTATCGATACAAAGTATCGATACCAAGTATCATTGCCAAGTATCAATGCCAATTATCGATACCAATTATCGATACCAAGTTTCGATACCTATTAACGATACCAAGTGTTGATATCAAGTATCGATACAAAGTATCGATACCACGTATTGATAAAAAGTATCGATACAAAGTATCGATACAAAGTATCGATACCAAGTATCATTGCCAAGTATCAATGCCAATTATCGATACCAAGTTTCGAAACCAAGTATCGATACCAATTATCAATACCAATTATTAATACCAAGTATTAATACCAAGTATCGATACCAAGGATCGACACCAAGGATCGATACCAAGGATCGATACCAAGTATCGATACCAAGGATCGATACCAAGTATCGATACCAAGTCTCGATACCAAGGATCGATACCATGTTTCGATTTCATGTACCGATACCAAGTCTACTTACCAAGTATCGATACCAGCTATAATACTAAGTAACGATACCAAGAATCGAAATAAGTTTTGGAACCAAGTATCGCTACCAAGTATCGATACCAAGTTTAGATACAAAGTTTCGATTCCAAGTTTCGATCGAAGTATCGATACCAAGTTTCGATACCAAGTATCAATACCAAGTTTCGAAACCAAGTATCGATATTAATTATCAATACCAATTATTAATACCAAGTATTAATACCAAGTATCGATACCAAGGATCGATACCTAGTATCGATACCAAGTATCGATACAAAGTATCGATACCAATGATCGATACCAAGTATCGATACAAAGGATCGATACCACGTTTCGATTTCATGTACCGATACCAAGTCTACTTACCAAGTGTCGATACCAACTATAATACTAAGTAACGATACCAAGATTCGAAATAAGTTTTGGAACCAAGTATCGATTCCAAGTATCTATACCAAGTTTTGATACCGAGTATCAATACCAAGTTTCGAAACCAAGTATCGATACCAATTATCAATACCAATTATTAATACCAATTATTAATACTAAGTATTAATACCAAGTATCGATACCAAGGATCGATACCAAGCATCCATACCAAGGATCGATACCAAGTATCGATACCAAGTATCGATACCAAGTCTCGATACCAAGGATCGATACCAAGTTTCGATTTCGTGTATCGATAGTTTCAAAACCAAGTATCGATACCAATTATCATTACCAATTATTAATACCAAGTATTAATACCAAGTATCGATACAAAGTATCATTGCCAAGTATCAATGCCAATTATCGATACCAAGTATCGATACCAAGTATCGATACAAAGTTTCGATCCAAGTATCGATACCAAATTTCGATACCAAGTATCAATACCAAGTTTCGAAACCAAGTATCGATACCAATTATCAATACCAATTATTAATACCAAGTATTAATACCAAGTATCGATACCAAGGATCGACACCAAGGATCGATACCAAGGATCGATACCAAGTATCGATACCAAGGATCGATACCAAGTATCGATACCAAGGATCGATACCAAGTATCGATACCAAGTCTCGATACCAAGGATCGATACCAAGTTTCGATTTCATGTATCGATACCAAGTATCGTTACCAAGTATCGATACCAACTATAATACTAAGTAACGATACCAAGATTCGAAATAAGTCTTGGAACCAATTATCGACACCAAGTTTCGATACCAAGTATCGATACCACGTATCGATACCAAGTCTCGATACCACGGATCGATACCAAGTTTCGATTTCATGTATCGATACCAAGTCTAGTTACCAAGTATCGATACCAACTATAATACAAAGTAACGATACCAAGATTCGAAATAAGTTTTGGAACCAAGTATCGATTCCAAGTATCGATACCAAGTTTTGATACCGAGTATCAATACCAAGTTTCGAAACCAAGTATCGATACCAATTAGGAATACCAATTATTAATACTAAGTATTAATACCAACTATCGATACCAAGGATCGAAACCAAGTAGCGATACCAAGTATCGATACCAAGTATCGATACCAAGTATCGATACCAAGTATCGATTCCAAGTATCGATACCAAGTATCCAGACCGAGTAACGATACCACGTTTCGATTTCATGTATCGATACCAGGTATAATACCAAGTAACGCTACCAAGTTTCGATACAAAGTATCGATACAATGTATCGATACCAAGTATCATTACCAAGTATCAATGCCAATTATCGATACCAAGTATCGATACCAAGTTTCGATACCAAGTTTCGATACCTATTAACGATACCAAGTGTTGATATCAAGTATCGATACAAAGTATCGATACCACGTATTGATAAAAAGTATCGATACAAAGTATCGATACAAAGTATCGATACAAAGTATCGATACCAAATATCATTACCAAGTATCAATGCCAATTATCGATACCAAGTATCGATACCAAGTTTCGATACCAAGTTTCGATACCTATTAACGATACCAAGTGTTGATATCAAGTATCGATACAAAGTATCGATACCACGTATTGATAAAAAGTATCGATACAAAGTATCGATACAAAGTATCGATACCAAGTATCATTGCCAAGTATCAATGCCAATTATCGATACCAAGTATCGATACCAAGTATCGATACCAAATTTCGATCCAAGTATCGATACCAAGTTTCGATACCAAGAATCAATACCAAGTTTCGAAACCAAGTATCGATACCAATTATCAATACCAATTATTAATACCAAGTATTAATACCAAGTATCGATACCAAGGATCGATACCAAGTATCATTCATGTATCGATACCAAGTCTAGTTACCTAGTATCGATACCAACTATAATACAAAGTAACGATACCAAGATTCGAAATAAGTTTTGGAACCAAGTATCGATTCCAAGTATCGATACCAAGTTTTGATACCGAGTATCAATACCAAGTTTCGATAACAAGTATCGATACCAATTATGAATACCAATTATTAATACTAAGTATTAATACCAACTATCGATACCAAGGATCGAAACCAAGTATCGATACCAAGTATCGATACCAAGTATCGATACCAAGTATCGATACCAAGTATCGATTCCAAGTATCGATACCAAGTATCCAGACCGAGTAACGATACCACGTTTCGATTTCATGTATCGATACCAGGTATTATACCGAGTAACGCTACCAAGTTTCGATACAAAGTACCGATACAAAGTATCGATACCAAGTATCATTACCAAGTATCAATGCCAATTATCGATACCAAGTATCGATACCAAGTTTCGATACCAAGTTTCGATACCTATTAACGATACCAAGTGTTGATATCAAGTATCGATACACAATATCGATACCACGTATTGATAAAAAGTATCGATACAAAGTATCGATACAAAGTTTCGATACCAAATATCATTACCAAGAATCAATGCCAATTATCGATACCAAGTTTCGATACCTATTAACGATACCAAGTGTTGATATCAAGTATCGATACAAAGTATCGATACCACGTATTGATAAAAAGTATCGATACAAAGTATCGATACAAAGTATCGATACCAAGTATCATTGCCAAGTATCAATGCCAATTATCGATACCAAGTATCGATACCAAGTATCGATACAAAGTTTCGATCCAAGTATCGATACCAAATTTCGATACCAAGTATCAATACCAAGTTTCGAAACCAAGTATCGATACCAATTATCAATACCAATTATTAATACCAAGTATTAATACCAAGTATCGATACCAAGGATCGACACCAAGGATCGATACCAAGGATCGATACCAAGTATCGATACCAAGGATCGATACCAAGTATCGATACCAAGTCTCCATACCAAGGATCGATACCATGTTTCGATTTCATGTACCGATACCAAGTCTACTTACCAAGTATCGATACCAGCTATAATACTAAGTAACGATACCAAGAATCGAAATAAGTTTTGGAACCAAGTATCGCTACCAAGTATCGATACCAAGTTTAGATACAAAGTTTCGATTCCAAGTTTCGATCGAAGTATCGATACCAAGTTTCGATACCAAGTATCAATACCAAGTTTCGAAACAAAGTATCGATATTAATTATCAATACCAATTATTAATACCAAGTATTAATACCAAGTATCGATACCAAGGATCGATACCTAGTATCGATACCAAGTATCGATACAAAGTATCGATACCAATGATCGATACCAAGTATCGATACCAAGGATCGATACCACGTTTCGATTTCATGTACCGATACCAAGTCTACTTACCAAGTGTCGATACCAACTTTAATACTAAGTAACGATACCAAGATTCGAAATAAGTTTTGGAACCAAGTATCGATTCCAAGTATCTATACCAAGTTTTGATACCGAGTATCAATACCAAGTTTCGAAACCAAGTATCGATACCAATTATCAATACCAATTATTAATACCAATTATTAATACTAAGTATTAATACCAAGTATCGATACCAAGGATCGATACCAAGCATCCATACCAAGGATCGATACCAAGTATCGATACCAAGTATCGATACCAAGTCTCGATACCACGTATCGATACCAAGTCTCGATACCACGGATCGATACCAAGTTTCGATTTCATGTATCGATACCAAGTCTAGTTACCAAGTATCGATACCAACTATAATACAAAGTAACGATAACAAGATTCGAAATAAGTTTTGGAACCAAGTATCGATTCCAAGTATCTATACCAAGTTTTGATACCGAGTATCAATACCAAGTTTCGAAACCAAGTATCGATACCAATTATCAATACCAATTATTAATACCAATTATTAATACTAAGTATTAATACCAAGTATCGTTACCAAGTATCGATACCAACTATAATACTAAGTAACGATACCAAGATTCGAAATAAGTCTTGGAACCAATTATCGATACCAAGTTTCGATACCAAGTATCGATACCACGTATCGATACCAAGTCTCGATACCACGGATCGATACCAAGTTTCGATTTCATGTATCGATACCAAGTCTAGTTACCAAGTATCGATACCAACTATAATACAAAGTAACGATACCAAGATTCGAAATAAGTTTTGGAACCAAGTATCGATTCCAAGTATCGATACCAAGTTTTGATACCGAGTATCAATACCAAGTTTCGAAACCAAGTATCGATACCAATTAGGAATACCAATTATTAATACTAAGTATTAATACCAACTATCGATACCAAGGATCGAAACCAAGTAGCGATACCAAGTATCGATACCAAGTATCGATACCAAGTATCGATACCAAGTATCGATTCCAAGTATCGATACCAAGTATCCAGACCGAGTAACGATACCACGTTTCGATTTCATGTATCGATACCAGGTATAATACCAAGTAACGCTACCAAGTTTCGATACAAAGTATCGATACAATGTGTCGATACCAAGTATCATTACCAAGTATCAATGCCAATTATCGATACCAAGTATCGATACCAAGTTTCGATACCAAGTTTCGATACCTATTAACGATACCAAGTGTTGATATCAAGTATCGATACAAAGTATCGATACCACGTATTGATAAAAAGTATCGATACAAAGTATCGATACAAAGTATCGATACAAAGTATCGATACCAAATATCATTACCAAGTATCAATGCCAATTATCGATACCAAGTATCGATACCAAGTTTCGATACCAAGTTTCGATACCTATTAACGATACCAAGTGTTGATATCAAGTATCGATACAAAGTATCGATACCACGTATTGATAAAAAGTATCGATACAAAGTATCGATACAAAGTATCGATACCAAGTATCATTGCCAAGTATCAATGCCAATTATCGATACCAAGTATCGATACCAAGTATCGATACCAAATTTCGATCCAAGTATCGATACCAAGTTTCGATACCAAGAATCAATACCAAGTTTCGAAACCAAGTATCGATACCAATTATCAATACCAATTATTAATACCAAGTATTAATACCAAGTATCGATACCAAGGATCGATACCAAGTATCATTCATGTATCGATACCAAGTCTAGTTACCTAGTATCGATACCAACTATAATACAAAGTAACGATACCAAGATTCGAAATAAGTTTTGGAACCAAGTATCGATTCCAAGTATCGATACCAAGTTTTGATACCGAGTATCAATACCAAGTTTCGATAACAAGTATCGATACCAATTATGAATACCAATTATTAATACTAAGTATTAATACCAACTATCGATACCAAGGATCGAAACCAAGTATCGATACCAAGTATCGATACCAAGTATCGATACCAAGTATCGATACCAAGTATCGATTCCAAGTATCGATACCAAGTATCCAGACCGAGTAACGATACCACGTTTCGATTTCATGTATCGATACCAGGTATTATACCGAGTAACGCTACCAAGTTTCGATACAAAGTACCGATACAAAGTATCGATACCAAGTATCATTACCAAGTATCAATGCCAATTATCGATACCAAGTATCGATACCAAGTTTCGATACCAAGTTTCGATACCTATTAACGATACCAAGTGTTGATATCAAGTATCGATACACAATATCGATACCACGTATTGATAAAAAGTATCGATACAAAGTATCGATACAAAGTTTCGATACCAAATATCATTACCAAGAATCAATGCCAATTATCGATACCAAGTTTCGATACCTATTAACGATACCAAGTGTTGATATCAAGTATCGATACAAAGTATCGATACCACGTATTGATAAAAAGTATCGATACAAAGTATCGATACAAAGTATCGATACCAAGTATCATTGCCAAGTATCAATGCCAATTATCGATACCAAGTATCGATACCAAGTATCGATACAAAGTTTCGATCCAAGTATCGATACCAAATTTCGATACCAAGTATCAATACCAAGTTTCGAAACCAAGTATCGATACCAATTATCAATACCAATTATTAATACCAAGTATTAATACCAAGTATCGATACCAAGGATCGACACCAAGGATCGATACCAAGGATCGATACCAAGTATCGATACCAAGGATCGATACCAAGTATCGATACCAAGTCTCCATACCAAGGATCGATACCATGTTTCGATTTCATGTACCGATACCAAGTCTACTTACCAAGTATCGATACCAGCTATAATACTAAGTAACGATACCAAGAATCGAAATAAGTTTTGGAACCAAGTATCGCTACCAAGTATCGATACCAAGTTTAGATACAAAGTTTCGATTCCAAGTTTCGATCGAAGTATCGATACCAAGTTTCGATACCAAGTATCAATACCAAGTTTCGAAACAAAGTATCGATATTAATTATCAATACCAATTATTAATACCAAGTATTAATACCAAGTATCGATACCAAGGATCGATACCTAGTATCGATACCAAGTATCGATACAAAGTATCGATACCAATGATCGATACCAAGTATCGATACCAAGGATCGATACCACGTTTCGATTTCATGTACCGATACCAAGTCTACTTACCAAGTGTCGATACCAACTTTAATACTAAGTAACGATACCAAGATTCGAAATAAGTTTTGGAACCAAGTATCGATTCCAAGTATCTATACCAAGTTTTGATACCGAGTATCAATACCAAGTTTCGAAACCAAGTATCGATACCAATTATCAATACCAATTATTAATACCAATTATTAATACTAAGTATTAATACCAAGTATCGATACCAAGGATCGATACCAAGCATCCATACCAAGGATCGATACCAAGTATCGATACCAAGTATCGATACCAAGTCTCGATACCAAGGATCGATACCAAGTTTCGATTTCGTGTATCGATAGTTTCAAAACCAAGTATCGATACCAATTATCATTACCAATTATTAATACCAAGTATTAATACCAAGTATCGATACAAAGGATCGATACCAAGTATCGATACCAAGGATCGATACCAAGTATCGATACCATGGATCGATACCAAGTATCGATACCAAGTATCGATACCAAGTCTCGATACCAAGGATCGATACCAAGTTTCGATTTCATGTATCGATACCAAGATTCGATTTCATGTATCGATACCAAGTCTACTTACCAACTATCGATACCAACTATAATAATAATTTTTGGAACCAAGTATCGATTCCAAGTATCTATACCAAGTTTTGATACCGAGTATCAATACCTAGTTTCGAAACCAAGTATCGATACCAATTATCAACACCAATTATTAATACCAATTATTAATACTAAGTATTAATACCAAGTATCGATACCAAGGATCGATACCAAGAATCGATACCAAGGATCGATACCAAGTATCGATACCAAGGATCGATACCAAGGATCGATACCAAGTTTCGATTTCATGTATCGATACCAAGTTTCGATTTCATGTATCGATACCAAGTCTAGTTACCAAGAATCGATACCAACTATAATACTAAGTAACGATACCAAGATTCGAAATAAGTTTTGGAACCAACTATCGATTCCAAGTATCTATACCAAGTTTTGATACCGAGTATCAATACCAAGTTTCGAAAACAAGTATTGAAAACAAGTATTATTACCAAGTATCGATACCAAGTATCGAAACCAAGTATCGATACCAAGTATCGATACCACGTATCGATACCAAGGATTGATACCAAGTTTCGATTTCATGTATCGATACCAAGTCTAGTTACCAAGAATCGATACCAACTATAATACTAAGTAACGATGCCAAGATTCGAAACAAGTTTTGGAACCGAGTATCGATTCCAAGTATCTATACCAAGTTTTGATACCGAGTATCAATACCAAGTTTCGAAACCAAGTATCGATACCAAGTTTCGATTTCATGTATCGATACCAAGTATCGTTACCAAGTATCGATACCAGGTATAATACCTAGTAACGATAACAAGTTTCGATACAAAGTATCGATACAAAGTATCGATACCAAGTATCATTACCAAGTATCAATGCCAATTATCGATGCCAAGTATTGATACCAAGTTTCGATACCAAGTTTCGATACCTATTAACGATACCAAGTGTTGATACCAAGTATAGATTCCAAGTATCGATACCAAGTAATAATCCCAAGTATCGATACCAAGTATCGATACCAAGTTTCGATCCAAGAATCGATACCAAGTTTCGATACCAAGTATCAATACCAAGTTTCGAAACCAAGTATCGATACCAATTATCAATACCAATTATTAATACCAAGTATTAATACCAAGTATCGATACAAAGGATCGATACCAAGTATCGTACCGATACCAAGTCTACTTACCAAGTATTGATACCAAGTTTCGATTTCATGTATCGATACCAAGTTTCGATTTCATGTACCGATACCAAGTCTACTTACCAACTATCGTTACCAACTATAATACTAAGTAACGATACCAAGATTCGAAATAATTTTTGGAACCAAATGTCGATTCCAAGTATCGATACCAAGTTTTGATACCGAGTATCAATACCAAGTATCGATACCAAGGATCGATACCAAGTATCGATACCAAGGATCTATACCAAGTATCGATACCAAGTATCGATACCAAGTCTCGATACCAAGGATCGATACCAAGTTTCGATTTCATGTATCGATACCAAGTTTCGATTTCATGTATCGATACCAACTATAATACTAAGTAACGATACCAAGATTCGAAATAAGTTTTGGAACCAACTATCGATTCCAAGTATCTATACCAAGTTTTGATACCGAGTATCAATACCAAGTTTCGAAACCAAGTATCGATACCAAGTTTCGATTTCATGTATCGATACCAAGTATCGATACCAGGTATAATACCAAGTAACGATACCAAGTTTCGATACAAAGTATCGATACCAAGTATCGAAATCAAGTATCGATACCAAGTATCGATACCAAGGATTGATACCAAGTTTCGATTTCATGTATCGATACCAAGTCTAGTTACCAAGAATCGATACCAACTATAATACTAAGTAACGATGCCAAGATTCGAAACAAGTTTTGGAACCAAGTATCGATTCCAAGTATCTATACCAAGTTTTGATACCGAGTATCAATACCAAGTTTCGAAACCAAGTATCGATACCAAGTTTCGATTTCATGTATCGATACCAAGTATCGATACCAGGTATAATACCAAGTAACGATACCAAGTTTCGATACAAAGTATCGATACAAAGTATCGATACCAAGTATCATTACCAAGTATCAATGCCAATTATCGATGCCAAGTATTGATACCAAGTTTCGATACCAAGTTTCGATACCTATTAACGATACCAAGTGTTGATACCAAGTATCGATACCAAGGATCGATACCAAGTATCGATACCATGGATCGATACCAAGTATTGATACCAAGTATCGATACCAAGTTTCGATCCAAGAATCGATACCAAGTTTCGATACCAAGTATCAATACCAAGTTTCGAAACCAAGTATCGATACCAATTATCAATACCAATTAATAATACCAAGTATTAATACCAAGTATTAATACCAAGTATCGATACAAAGGATCGATACCAAGTATCGATACCAAGGATCGATACCAAGTATCGATACCATGGATCGATACCAAGTATCGATACCAAGTATCTATACCAAGTATCGATACCATGGATCGATACCAAGTATCGATACCAAGTACCGATACCAAGTCTCGATACCAAGGATCGATACCAAGTTTCGATTTCATGTACCGATACCACGTCTACTTACCAAGTATCGATACCAACTATAATAGTAATTAACGATACCAAGATTCGAAATAATTTATGGAACCAAGTATCGATTCCATGTATCTATACCAAGTTTTGATACCGAGTATCAATACCAAGTTTCGAAACCAAGTATCGATACCAATTATCAACACCAATTATTAATACCAATTATTAATACTAAGTATTAATACCAAGTATCGATACCAAGGATCGATACCAAGTATCGATACCAAGGATCGATACCAAGTATCGATACCAAGTATCGATACCAAGTCTCGATACCAAGGATCGATACCAAGTTTCGATTTCAGGTATCGATACCAAGTTTCGATTTCATGTATCGATACCAAGTCTAGTTACCAAGAATCGATACCAACTATAATACTAAGTAACGATACCAAGATTCGAAATAAGTTTTGGAACCAACTATCGATTCCAAGTATCTATACCAAGTTTTGATACCGAGTATCAATACCAAGTTTCGAAAACAAGTATTGAAAACAAGTATTAATACCAAGTATCGATACCAAGTATCGAAACCAAGTATTGATACCAAGTATCGATACCAAGTATCGATACCAAGGATTGATACCAAGTTTCGATTTCATGTATCGATACCAAGTTTCGATTTCATGTACCGATACCAAGTCTACTTAACAACTATCGATACCAACTATAATACTAAGTAACGATACCAAGATTCGAAATAATTTTTGGAACCAAGTATCGATTCCAAGTATCGATACCAAGTTTTGATACCGAGTATCAATATAAAGTTTCGAAACAAAGTATCGATACCAATTATCAACACCAATTATTAATACCAATTATTAATACTAAGTATTAATACCAAGTATCGATACCAAGGATCGATACCAAGTATCGATACCAAGGATCGATACCAAGTATCGATACCAAGGATCGATACCAAGTATCGATACCAAGTATCGATACCAAGTCTCGATACCAAGGATCGATACCAAGTTTCGATTTCATGTATCGATACAAAGTTTCGATTTCATGTATCGATACCAAGTCTAGTTACCAAGAATCGATACCAACTATAATACTAAGTAACGATACCAAGATTCGAAATAAGTTTTGGAACTAACTATCGATTCCAAGTATCTATACCATGTTTTGATACCGAGTATCAATACCAAGTTTCGAAAACAAGTATTGAAAACAAGTATTAATACCAAGTATCGATACCAAGTATCGAAACCAAGTATCGATACCAAGTATCGATACCAAGTATCGATACCAAGTATCGATACCAAGGATTGATACCAAGTTTCGATTTCATGTATCGATACCAAGTCTAGTTACCAAGAATCGATACCAGGTATAATACCAAGTAACGATACCAAGTTTCGATACAAAGTATCATTACCAAGTATCAATGCCAATTATCGATGCCAAGTATTGATACCAAGTTTCGATACCAAGTTTCGATACCTATTAACGATACCAAGTGTTGATACCAAGTATCGATACCATGTATCGATACCAAGTCTCGATACCAAGGATCGATACCAAGTTTCGATTTCATGTACCGATACCAAGTCTACTTACCAAGTATCGATAACAGCTATAATACTGAGTAACGATACCAAGATTCGAAATAATTTTTGGAACCAAGTATCGATTCCAAGTATCTATACCAAGTTTTGATACCGAGTATCAATACCAAGTTTCGAAACCAAGTATCGATACCAATTATCAACACCAATTATTAATACCAATTATTAATACTAAGTATTAATACCAAGTATCGATACCAAGGATCGATACCAAGTATCGATACCAAGGATCGATACCAAGTATCGATACCAAGTATCGAACCAAGTCTTGATACCAAGGATCGATACCAAGTTTCGATTTCAGGTATCGATACCAAGTTTCGATTTCATGTATCGATACCAAGTCTAGTTACCAAGAATCGATACCAACTATAATACTAAGTAACGATACCAAGATTCGAAATAAGTTTTGGAACCAACTATCGATTCCAAGTATCTATACCAAGTTTGGATACCGAGTATCAATACCAAGTTTCGAAAACAAGTATTGAAAACAAGTATTAATACCAAGTATCGATACCAAGTATCGAAACCAAGTATCGATACCAAGTATCGATACCAAGTATCGATACCAAGGATTGATACCAAGTTTCGATTTCATGTATTGTTACCAAGTATCGTTACCAAGTATCGATACCAACTATAATACTAAGTAACGATACCAAGATTCGAAAAAAGTTTTGGAGCCAATTATAAATACCAAGTTTCGATACCAAGTATCGATACCAAGTATCGATACCAAGTCTCGAAGCCAAGGATCGATACCAAGGATCGATACCAAGTATCGATACCATGGATCGATACCAAGTATTGATACCAAGTATCGATACCAAGTCTCGATACCAAGAATCGATACCAAGTTTCGATTTCATGTACCGATACCAAGTCTACTTACCAAGTATCGATACCAACTATAATACTAAGTAACGATACCAAGATTCGAAATAATTTTTGGAACCAAGTATCGATTCCAAGTATCTATACCAAGTTTTGATACCGAGTATCAATACCAAGTTTCGAAACCAAGTATCGATACCAATTATCAACACCAATTATTAATACCAATTATTAATACTAAGTATTAATACCAAGTATCGATACCAAGGATCGATACCATGTATCGATACCAAGGATCGATACCAAGTATCGATACCAAGTATCGATACCAATTCTTGATACCAAGGATCGATACCAAGTTTCGATTTCAGGTATCGATACCAAGTTTCGATTTCATGTATCGATACCAAGTCTAGTTACCAAGTATCGATACCAACTATAATACAAAGTAACGATACCAAGATTCGAAATATGTTTTGCAACCAAGTATCGATTCCAAGTATCTATACCAAGTTTTGATACCGAGTATCAATACCAAGTTTCGAAACCAAGTATCGATACCAAGGATCGATACCAAGTTTCGATTTCATGTATCGATACCAAGTATCGATACCAAGTATCGATACCAAGTATCGACACCAAGTATCGATACCAAGTATCGATACCAAGTATCGATTGCAAGTATCGATACCAAGTATCCAGACCGAGTAACGATACCACGTTTTGATTTCATGTATCGATACCAAGTATAATATTTAATATTATAATACCAAGTTATGATACCAAGTTTCGATACATAGTATCGATACCAAGTATCATTAACAAGTATCAAGGCCAATTCATGTATCGATACCAAGTATAATATATAATATTATAATACCAAGTTACGATACCAAGTTTCGATACATAGTATCGATACCAAGTATCATTAACAAGTATCAAGGCCAATTATCGATACCAAGTATCGATACAAAGTTTCGATACCCAGTTTCGATAGCTATTAACGATACCAAGTGTTGATACCAAGTATCGATACAAAGTATCTATACCACGTATTGATAAAAAGTATCGATACAAAGTATCGTTACAAAGTATCGATACCAAGTGTCATTACCAAGTATCAATGCCAATTATCGCTACCTAGTATCGATACCAAGTTTCGATACCAAGTTTCGATACCTATTAACGATACCAAGTATTGACACCAAGTTTCGATCCAAGTATCGATACCAAGTTTCGATACCAAGTATCAATACCAAGTTTCGAAACCAAGTATCGATACCAATTATCAATACCAATTATTAATACAAAGTATTAATACCAAGTATCGATACCATGGTTCGATACCAACAATCGATACCAAGGATCGATACCAAGTATCAATACCAAGGGTCGATACCAAGTATCGATACCAACTATTATACCAAATAATGATACCAAGAATCGAAATTAGTTTTGGAACCAATTATCGATACCAAGTTTCGAATCCAAGTATCGATACCAAGTATCGATACCATGCATTAAGTATCGTTACCAAGTATCGATGGCAAGTATCGATACTAACTATCGATACCAATTATTAATACCAAGTATAAATACAAAGTATCGATACCAAGGATCGATACCAAGTATCAATACCAAGGATCGATACCAAGTATCGATACCAAGTCTCGATACCAAGTATCGATACAAAGTTTCGATTTCATGTATCGATACCAAGTATCGATACCAAGTATCGATTCCAACTATAATACTAAGTAACGATATCAAGATTCGAAATAAGTTTTAGAAGCAAGTATCGATACCAAGTTTCTCTACCAATTAGCGATACCAAGTTTCGATACCAAGTATCGATATCAAGGATCGATAGCGAGGATCGATACCAAATATCGATAGCAAGTATCGATACCAAGTTTCGAAACCAAGTATCGATACCAATTATCAATACCAATTATTAATACTAAGTATTAATACCAAGTATCGATACCAAGTTTCGATACCAAGTAGCGATAACAAGTTGCGATACCAAGTATCGATACCAAGGATCAGTACCAAGTTTCGATGCCAAGTATCGATACCAGGTACTAAGTATCGTTACCAAGTATCGATACCAAGTATCGATACCAAGTATCGATACCAAGTTTCGATACCAAGTATCGATACCAAGTATCAGTACCAAGTTTCGATACCAAGTATCGATACCAGGTACTAAGTATCGTTACCAAGTATCAATACCAAGTATCGATACTAACTTTCGATACCTAGTATCGATTCCAGGTATCGATACCAAGTTTCGATACCAAGTATCGATACCAACTATAATACTAAGTAACGATAACAAGATTCGAAATAAGTTTTGGAACCAAGTATCGATTCCAAGTATCGATACCAAGTTTTGATACCGAGTATCAATACCAAGTTTGGAAACCAAATATCGATACCAATTATCAATACCAATTATTAATACCAAGTATTAATACCAAGTATCGATACCATGGATCGATACCAACAATCGATACCAAGGATCGATACCAAGTATCGATACCAACTATTATACCAAATAATGATACCAAGATTCGAAATTAGTTTTTTAACCAATTATCGATACCAAGTTTCGATAACAAGTATCGATACCAAGTATCGATACCATGTACTAAGTATCGTTACCAAGTATCGATGGCAAGTATCGATACTAACTATCGATACCAAGTGTCGAATCCAAGTATCGATACCAAGTTTCGATACCAAGTATCAATACCAAGTTTCGAAACCAAGTATCGATACCAATTAACAATACCAATTATTAATACCAAGTATTAATACCAAGTATCGATACCAAGGATCGATACCAAGTATCGATACCAAGGATCGATACCAAGTATCGATACCAAGGATCGATACCAAGTATGGATACCAAGGATCGATACCAAGTTTCGATTTCATGTATCGATACCAAGTATCATTACCAAGTATCGACTCCAACTATAATACTAAGTAACGATATCAAGATTCGAAATAAGTTTTAGAAGCAAGTATCGATACCAAGTTTGTATACCAATTAGCGATACCAAGTTTCGATACCAAGTGTCGATCGCAAGGATCGATACCGAGGATCGATATCAAGTATCGATACCAAGTATCGATAGCAAGTATCGATACTAACTATCGATACCAAGTGTCGAATCCAAGTATCGATACCAAGTTTCGATACCAAGTATCGATACCAATTATCAATACCAATTATAAATACCAAGTATCGATACCACGGATCGATAGCAAGTATCGATACCAAGGATCGATACAAAGTATCGATACCAAGTATCGATACCAAGTCTCGATACCAAGTCTCGATACCAAGAATCGATACCAAGTTTCGATTTCAAGTATCGATAACAAGTCTAGTTACCAAGTATCGATACCAACTATAATACTAAGTAACGATACCAAGATTCGAAATAAGTTTTGGAACCAAGTATCTATTCCAAGTATCGATACCAAGTTTTGATACCAAGTTTCGAAGCCAAGTATCGATACCAAGTTTTGATACCAAGTTTCGAAGCCAAGTATCGATACCAATTATCAATACCAATTATTAATACTAAGTATTAATACCAAGTATCGATACCAAGTTTCGATACCAAGTATCGATAACAAGATGCGATACCAAGTATCGATACCAAGGATCAGTACCAAGTTTCGATGCCAAGTATCGATACCAGGTACTAAGTATCGTTACCAAGTATCGATACCAAGTATCGATACCAAGTATCGATACCAAGTTTCGATACCAAGTATCGTTACCAAGTATCAGTACCAAGTTTCGATACCAAGTATCGATACCAGGTACTAAGTATCGTTACCAAGTATCAATACCAAGTATCGATACTAACTTTCGATACCTAGTATCGATTCCAGGTATCGATACCAAGTTTCGATACCAAGTATCGATACCAACTATAAAACTAAGTAACGATACCAAGATTCGAAATAAGTTTTGGAACCAAGTATCGATTCCAAGTATCGATACCAAGTTTTGATACCGAGTATCAATACCAAGCTTGGAAACCAAATATCGATACCAATTATCAATTCCAATTATTAATACCAAGTATTAATACCTAGTATCGATACCATGGATCGATACCAACAATCGATACCAAGGATCGATACCAAGTATCGATACCAAAGGTCGATAACAAGTATCGATACCAACTATTATACCAAATAATGATACCAAGATTCGAAATTAGTTTTTTAACCAATTATCGATACCAAGTTTCGATAACAAGTATCGATACCAAGTATCGATACCATGTACTAAGTATCGTTACCAAGTATCGATGGCAAGTATCGATACTAACTATCGATACCAAGTGTCGAATCCAAGTATCGATACCAAGTTTCGATACCGAGTATCAACACCAAGTTTCGAAACCAAGTATCGATAAAAATTATCAATACCAATTATTAATACCAAGTATTAATACCAAGTATCGATACCAAGGATCGATACCAAGTATCGATACCAAGGATCGATACCAAGTATCGATACAAAGTCTCGATACCAAGGATCGATACCAAGTTTCGATTTCATGTATCGATACCATGTATCATTACCAAGTATCGACTCCAACTATAATACTAAGTAACGATATCAAGATTCGAAATAAGTTTTGGAACCAAGTATCGATTCCAAGTATCGAGACCAAGTTTTGATACCGAGTATCAATACCAAGTTTGGAAACCAAATATCGATACCAATTATCAATACCAATTATTAATACCAAGTATTAATACCAAGTATCGATACCATGGATCGATACCAACAATCGATACCAAGGATCGATACCAAGTATCGATACCAACTATTATACCAAATAATGATACCAAGATTCGAAATTAGTTTTTTAACCAATTATCGATACCAAGTTTCGATAACAAGTATCGATACCAAGTATCGATACCATGTACTAAGTATCGTTACCAAGTAACGATGGCAAGTATCGATACTAACTATCGATACCAAGTGTCGAATCCAAGTATCGATACCAAGTTTCGATACCAAGTATCAATACCAAGTTTCGAAACCAAGTATCGATACCAATTAACAATACCAATTATTAATACCAAGTATTAATACCAAGTATCGATACCAAGGATCGATACCAAGTATCGATACCAAGGATCGATACCAAGTATCGATACCAAGGATCGATACCAAGTATCGATACCAAGGATCGATACCAAGTTTCGATTTCATGTATCGATACCAAGTATCATTACCAAGTATCGACTCCAACTATAATACTAAGTAACGATATCAAGATTCGAAATAAGTTTTAGAAGCAAGTATCGATACCAAGTTTGTATACCAACTAGCGATACCAAGTTTCGATACCAAGTGTCGATCGCAAGGATCGATACCGAGGATCGATATCAAGTATCGATACCAAGTATCGATAGCAAGTATCGATACTAACTATCGATACCAAGTGTGGAATCCAAGTATCGATACCAAGTTTCGATACCAAGTATCGATACCAATTATCAATACCAATTATAAATACCAAGTATCGATACCACGGATCGATAGCAAGTATCGATACCAAGGATCGATACAAAGTATCGATACCAAGTATCGATACCAAGTCTCGATACCAAGTCTCGATACCAAGAATCGATACCAAGTTTCGATTTCAAGTATCGATAACAAGTCTAGTTACCAAGTATCGATACCAACTATAATACTAAGTAACGATACCAAGATTCGAAATAAGTTTTGGAACCAAGTATCTATTCCAAGAATCGATACCAAGTTTTGATACCAAGTTTCGAAGCCAAGTATCGATACCAAGTTTTGATACCAAGTTTCGAAGCCAAGTATCGATACCAATTATCAATACCAATTATTAATACTAAGTATTAATACCAAGTATCGATACCAAGTTTCGATACCAAGTATCGATAACAAGATGCGATACCAAGTATCGATACCAAGGATCAGTACCAAGTTTCGATGCCAAGTATCGATACCAGGTACTAAGTATCGTTACCAAGTATCGATACCAAGTATCGATACCAAGTATCGATACCAAGTTTCGATACCAAGTATCGATACCAAGTATCAGTACCAAGTTTCGATACCAAGTATCGATACCAGGTACTAAGTATCGTTACCAAGTATCAATACCAAGTATCGATACTAACTTTCGATACCTAGTATCGATTCCAGGTATCGATACCAAGTTTCGATACCAAGTACCGATACCAACTATAAAACTAAGTAACGATACCAAGATTCGAAATAAGTTTTGGAACCAAGTATCGATTCCAAGTATCGATACCAAGTTTTGATACCGAGTATCAATACCAAGCTTGGAAACCAAATATCGATACCAATTATCAATTCCAATTATTAATACCAAGTATTAATACCTAGTATCGATACCATGGATCGATACCAACAATCGATACCAAGGATCGATACCAAGTATCGATACCAAAGGTCGATAACAAGTATCGATACCAACTATTATACCAAATAATGATACCAAGATTCGAAATTAGTTTTTTAACCAATTATCGATACCAAGTTTCGATAACAAGTATCGATACCAAGTATCGATACCATGTACTAAGTATCGTTACCAAGTATCGATGGCAAGTATCGATACTAACTATCGATACCAAGTGTCGAATCCAAGTATCGATACCAAGTTTCGATACCGAGTATCAACACCAAGTTTCGAAACCAAGTATCGATAAAAATTATCAATACCAATTATTAATACCAAGTATTAATACCAAGTATCGATACCAAGGATCGATACCAAGTATCGATACCAAGGATCGATACCAAGTATCGATACAAAGTCTCGATACCAAGGATCGATACCAAGTTTCGATTTCATGTATCGATACCATGTATCATTACCAAGTATCGACTCCAACTATAGTACTAAGTAACGATATCAAGATTCGAAATAAGTTTTAGAAGCAAGTATCGATACCAAGTTTGTATACCAATTAGCGATACCAAGTTTCGATACCAAGTATCGATCGCAAGGATCGATACCGAGGATCGATATCAAGTATCGATACCAAGGATCGATATCAAGTATCGATACCAAGTATCGATAGCAAGTATCGATACTAACTATTGATACCAAGTGTCGAATCCAAGTATCGATACCAAGTTTCGATACCAAGTATCGATACCAAGTTTCGAAACCAAGTATCGATACCAATAATCAATACCAATTATTAATACCAAGTATCGATACAAAGTATCGATACCAAGTATCGATACCAAGTCTCGATACCAAGAATCGATAACAAGTCTAGTTACCAAGCATCGATACCAACTATAATACTAAGTAACGATACCAAGATTCGAAATAAGTTTTGGAACCTAGTATCTATTCCAGGTATCGATACCAAGTTTTGATACCAAGTTTCGAAACCAAGTATCGATAACAATTATCAATACCAATTATTAATACTAAGTATTAATACCAAGTATTGATACCAAGGATCGAAACCAAGTATCGATACGAAGTATCGATACCAAGTTTCGATACCAAGTATCGATAACAAGTTTCGATACCAGGTATCGATACCAAGTATCAGTACCAAGTTTCGATGCCAAGTATCGATACCAGGTACTGAGTATCGATACCAAGTTTCGATACCAAGTATCAGTACCAAGTTTCGATACCAAGTATCGATACCATGTACTAAGTATCGTTACCAAGTATCGATACCAAGTATCGATACTAACTATCGATACCAAGTGTCGAATCCTAGTATCGATTCCAGGTATCGATACCAAGTTTCGATACCAAGTATCGATACCAACTATAATACTAAGTAACGATACCAAGATTCGAAATAAGTTTTGGAACCTAGTATCTATTCCAGGTATCGATACCAAGTTTTGATACTAACTATCGATACCAAGTGTCGAATCCTAGTATCGATTCCAAGTATCGATACCAAGTTTCGATACCAAGTACCAATACCAAGTTTCGAAACCAAGTATCGATACCAATTAACAATACCAATTATTAATACCAAGTATTAATACCAAGTATCGATACGAAGTATCGTTACCAAGTATCGATGGCAAGTATCGATACTAACTATCGATACCAAGTGTCGAATCCAAGTATCGATACCAAGTTTCGATACCAAGTATCAATACCAAGTTTCGAAACCAAGTATCGATACCAATTAACAATACCAATTATTAATACCAAGTATTAATACCAAGTTTCGATACCAAGTATCGATACCAACTATAATACTAAGTAACGATACCAAGATTCGAAATAAGTTTTGGAACCAAGTATCGATTCCAAGTATCGATACGAAGTATCGATACCAAGTTTCGATACCAAGTATCGATAACAAGTTTCGATACCAGGTATCGATACCAAGTATCAGTACCAAGTTTCGATGCCAAGTATCGATACCAGGTACTGAGTATCGATACCAAGTTTCGATACCAAGTATCAGTACCAAGTTTCGATACCAAGTATCGATACCAGGTACTAAGTATCGTTACCAAGTATCGATACCAAGTATCGATACTAACTATCGATACCAAGTGTCGAATCCTAGTATCGATACCAAGTATCGATACCAAGTCTCGATACCAAGAATCGATAACAAGTCTAGTTACCAAGCATCGATACCAACTATAATACTAAGTAACGATACCAAGATTCGAAATAAGTTTTGGAACCTAGTATCTATTCCAGGTATCGATACCAAGTTTTGATACCAAGTTTCGAAACCAAGTATCGATAACAATTATCAATACCAATTATTAATACTAAGTATTAATACCAAGTATTGATACCAAGGATCGAAACCAAGTATCGATACGAAGTATCGTTACCAAGTATCGATGGCAAGTATCGATACTAACTATCGATACCAAGTGTCGAATCCAAGTATCGATACCAAGTTTCGATACCAAGTATCAATACCAAGTTTCGAAACCAAGTATCGATACCAATTAACAATACCAATTATTAATACCAAGTATTAATACCAAGTATCGATACCAAGGATCGATACCAAGTATCGATACCAAGGATCGATACCAAGTATCGATACCAAGGATCGATACCAAGTATCGATACCAAGGATCGATACCAAGTTTCGATTTCATGTATCGATACCAAGTATCATTACCAAGTATCGACTCCAACTATAATACTAAGTAACGATATCAAGATTCGAAATAAGTTTTAGAAGCAAGTATCGATACCAAGTTTGTATACCAATTAGCGATACCAAGTTTCGATACCAAGTGTCGATCGCAAGGATCGATACCGAGGATCGATATCAAGTATCGATACCAAGTATCGATAGCAAGTATCGATACTAACTATCGATACCAAGTGTCGAATCCAAGTATCGATACCAAGTTTCGATACCAAGTATCGATACCAATTATCAATACCAATTATAAATACCAAGTATCGATACCACGGATCGATAGCAAGTATCGATACCAAGGATCGATACAAAGTATCGATACCAAGTTTCGAAACCAAGTATCGATACCAATTAACAATACCAATTATTAATACCAAGTATTAATACCAAGTTTCGATACCAAGTATCGATACCAACTATAATACTAAGTAACGATACCAAGATTCGAAATAAGTTTTGGAACCAAGTATCGATTCCAAGTATCGATACGAAGTATCGATACCAAGTTTCGATACCAAGTATCGATAACAAGTTTCGATACCAGGTATCGATACCAAGTATCAGTACCAAGTTTCGATGCCAAGTATCGATACCAGGTACTGAGTATCGATACCAAGTTTCGATACCAAGTATCAGTACCAAGTTTCGATACCAAGTATCGATACCAGGTACTAAGTATCGTTACCAAGTATCGATACCAAGTATCGATACTAACTATCGATACCAAGTGTCGAATCCTAGTATCGATACCAAGTATCGATACCAAGTCTCGATACCAAGAATCGATAACAAGTCTAGTTACCAAGCATCGATACCAACTATAATACTAAGTAACGATACCAAGATTCGAAATAAGTTTTGGAACCTAGTATCTATTCCAGGTATCGATACCAAGTTTTGATACCAAGTTTCGAAACCAAGTATCGATAACAATTATCAATACCAATTATTAATACTAAGTATTAATACCAAGTATTGATACCAAGGATCGAAACCAAGTATCGATACGAAGTATCGTTACCAAGTATCGATGGCAAGTATCGATACTAACTATCGATACCAAGTGTCGAATCCAAGTATCGATACCAAGTTTCGATACCAAGTATCAATACCAAGTTTCGAAACCAAGTATCGATACCAATTAACAATACCAATTATTAATACCAAGTATTAATACCAAGTATCGATACCAAGGATCGATACCAAGTATCGATACCAAGGATCGATACCAAGTATCGATACCAAGGATCGATACCAAGTATCGATACCAAGGATCGATACCAAGTTTCGATTTCATGTATCGATACCAAGTATCATTACCAAGTATCGACTCCAACTATAATACTAAGTAACGATATCAAGATTCGAAATAAGTTTTAGAAGCAAGTATCGATACCAAGTTTGTATACCAATTAGCGATACCAAGTTTCGATACCAAGTGTCGATCGCAAGGATCGATACCGAGGATCGATATCAAGTATCGATACCAAGTATCGATAGCAAGTATCGATACTAACTATCGATACCAAGTGTCGAATCCAAGTATCGATACCAAGTTTCGATACCAAGTATCGATACCAATTATCAATACCAATTATAAATACCAAGTATCGATACCACGGATCGATAGCAAGTATCGATACCAAGGATCGATACAAAGTATCGATACCAAGTATCGATACCAAGTCTCGATACCAAGTCTCGATACCAAGAATCGATACCAAGTTTCGATTTCAAGTATCGATAACAAGTCTAGTTACCAAGTATCGATACCAACTATAATACTAAGTAACGATACCAAGATTCGAAATAAGTTTTGGAACCAAGTATCTATTCCAAGTATCGATACCAAGTTTTGATACCAAGTTTCGAAGCCAAGTATCGATACCAAGTTTTGATACCAAGTTTCGAAGCCAAGTATCGATACCAATTATCAATACCAATTATTAATACTAAGTATTAATACCAAGTATCGATACCAAGTTTCGATACCAAGTATCGATAACAAGATGCGATACCAAGTATCGATACCAAGGATCAGTACCAAGTTTCGATGCCAAGTATCGATACCAGGTACTAAGTATCGTTACCAAGTATCGATACCAAGTATCGATACCAAGTATCGATACCAAGTTTCGATACCAAGTATCGATACCAAGTATCAGTACCAAGTTTCGATACCAAGTATCGATACCAGGTACTAAGTATCGTTACCAAGTATCAATACCAAGTATCGATACTAACTTTCGATACCTAGTATCGATTCCAGGTATCGATACCAAGTTTCGATACCAAGTATCGATACCAACTATAAAACTAAGTAACGATACCAAGATTCGAAATAAGTTTTGGAACCAAGTATCGATTCCAAGTATCGATACCAAGTTTTGATACCGAGTATCAATACCAAGCTTGGAAACCAAATATCGATACCAATTATCAATTCCAATTATTAATACCAAGTATTAATACCTAGTATCGATACCATGGATCGATACCAACAATCGATACCAAGGATCGATACCAAGTATCGATACCAAAGGTCAATTACAAGTATCGATACCAACTATTATACCAAATAATGATACCAAGATTCGAAATTAGTTTTTTAACCAATTATCGATACCAAGTTTCGATAACAAGTATCGATACCAAGTATCGATACCATGTACTAAGTATCGTTACCAAGTATCGATGGCAAGTATCGATACTAACTATCGATACCAAGTGTCGAATCCAAGTATCGATACCAAGTTTCGATACCGAGTATCAACACCAAGTTTCGAAACCAAGTATCGATAAAAATTATCAATACCAATTATTAATACCAAGTATTAATACCAAGTATCGATACCAAGGATCGATACCAAGTATCGATACCAAGGATCGATACCAAGTATCGATACAAAGTCTCGATACCAAGGATCGATACCAAGTTTCGATTTCATGTATCGATACCATGTATCATTACCAAGTATCGACTCCAACTATAATACTAAGTAACGATATCAAGATTCGAAATAAGTTTTAGAAGCAAGTATCGATACCAAGTTTGTATACCAATTAGCGATACCAAGTTTCGATACCAAGTATCGATCGCAAGGATCGATACCGAGGATCGATATCAAGTATCGATACCAAGGATCGATATCAAGTATCGATACCAAGTATCGATAGCAAGTATCGATACTAACTATTGATACCAAGTGTCGAATCCAAGTATCGATACCAAGTTTCGATACCAAGTATCAATACCAAGTTTCGAAACCAAGTATCGATACCAATAATCAATACCAATTATTAATACCAAGTATCGATACAAAGTATCGATACCAAGTATCGATACCAAGTCTCGATACCAAGAATCGATAACAAGTCTAGTTACCAAGCATCGATACCAACTATAATACTAAGTAACGATACCAAGATTCGAAATAAGTTTTGGAACCTAGTATCTATTCCAGGTATCGATACCAAGTTTTGATACCAAGTTTCGAAACCAAGTATCGATAACAATTATCAATACCAATTATTAATACTAAGTATTAATACCAAGTATTGATACCAAGGATCGAAACCAAGTATCGATACGAAGTATCGATACCAAGTTTCGATACCAAGTATCGATAACAAGTTTCGATACCAGGTATCGATACCAAGTATCAGTACCAAGTTTCGATGCCAAGTATCGATACCAGGTACTGAGTATCGATACCAAGTTTCGATACCAAGTATCAGTACCAAGTTTCGATACCAAGTATCGATACCAGGTACTAAGTATCGTTACCAAGTATCGATACCAAGTATCGATACTAACTATCGATACCAAGTGTCGAATCCTAGTATCGATTCCAGGTATCGATACCAAGTTTCGATACCAAGTATCGATACCAACTATAATACTAAGTAACGATACCAAGATTCGAAATAAGTTTTGGAACCAAGTATCGAATCCAAGTACCGATACAAAGTTTTGCTACCGAGTATCAATACCAAGTTACGAAACCAATATACCTAGTATCGATACCATGGATCGATACCAACAATCGTTACCAAGGATCGATACCAAGTATCGATACCAAAGGTCAATAACAAGTATCGATACCAACTATTATACCAAATAATGATACCAAGATTCGAATATAGTTTTTTAACCAATTATCGATACCAAGTTTCGATAACAAGTATCGATACCAAGTATCGATACCAAGTATCGATACCATGTACTAAGTATCGTTACCAAGTATCGATGGCAAGTATCGATACTAACTATCGATACCAAGTGTCGAATCCAAGTATCGATACCAAGTTTCGATACCGAGTATCAACACCAAGTTTCGAAACCAAGTATCGATAAAAATTATCAATACCAATTATTAATACCAAGTATTAATACCAAGTATCGATACCAAGGATCGATACCAAGTATCGATACCAAGGATCGATACCAAGTATCGATACAAAGTCTCGATACCAAGGATCGATACCAAGTTTCGATTTCATGTATCGATACCATGTATCATTACCAAGTATCGACTCCAACTATAATACTAAGTAACGATATCAAGATTCGAAATAAGTTTTAGAAGCAAGTATCGATACCAAGTTTGTATACCAATTAGCGATACCAAGTTTCGATACCAAGTATCGATCGCAAGGATCGATACCGAGGATCGATATCAAGTATCGATACCAAGGATCGATATCAAGTATCGATACCAAGTATCGATAGCAAGTATCGATACTAACTATTGATACCAAGTGTCGAATCCAAGTATCGATACCAAGTTTCGATACCAAGTATCAATACCAAGTTTCGAAACCAAGTATCGATACCAATAATCAATACCAATTATTAATACCAAGTATCGATACAAAGTATCGATACCAAGTATCGATACCAAGTCTCGATACCAAGAATCGATAACAAGTCTAGTTACCAAGCATCGATACCAACTATAATACTAAGTAACGATACCAAGATTCGAAATAAGTTTTGGAACCTAGTATCTATTCCAGGTATCGATACCAAGTTTTGATACCAAGTTTCGAAACCAAGTATCGATAACAATTATCAATACCAATTATTAATACTAAGTATTAATACCAAGTATTGATACCAAGGATCGAAACCAAGTATCGATACGAAGTATCGATACCAAGTTTCGATACCAAGTATCGATAACAAGTTTCGATACCAGGTATCGATACCAAGTATCAGTACCAAGTTTCGATGCCAAGTATCGATACCAGGTACTGAGTATCGATACCAAGTTTCGATACCAAGTATCAGTACCAAGTTTCGATACCAAGTATCGATACCAGGTACTAAGTATCGTTACCAAGTATCGATACCAAGTATCGATACTAACTATCGATACCAAGTGTCGAATCCTAGTATCGATTCCAGGTATCGATACCAAGTTTCGATACCAAGTATCGATACCAACTATAATACTAAGTAACGATACCAAGATTCGAAATAAGTTTTGGAACCAAGTATCGAATCCAAGTACCGATACAAAGTTTTGCTACCGAGTATCAATACCAAGTTACGAAACCAAGTATCGATACCAATTATCAATACCAATTATTAATACTAAGTATTAATACCAAGTATCGATACCAAGGATCGAAACCAAGTATCGATACCAAGTATCGATACCAAGTTTTGATACCGAGTATCAATACCAAGTTTCGAAACCAAGTATCGATACCAATTATCAACACCAATTATTAATACTAAGTATAAATACCAAGTATCGATACCAAGTATCGATACCAAGTATCGATACCAAGTATCGATACCAAGTTTCGATACCAAGTATCGATACCAAATATTAGTACCAAGTTTTGATACCAAGTATCGATACCAGGTACTAAGTATCGTATCGATACTAGCTATCGATACTAAGTGTCGAATCCTAGTATCGATTCCAGGTATCCATACCTAGTTTTGATACCAAGTATCGATACCAAGTTTCGATACCGAGTAACAATACCAAGTTTCTATTTCAAGTATCGATATCAAGTATCGTTACCAAGTATCGATACCAAGAATCATACTACGTACCGATACCAAATTTCGGTACCAAGTATCGGTACCCAGATTCGATACTAAGTATCCATACCCAGTAACGATACACAGTTTCTTTTTCATGTATCGCTTGATATCGATACAAGTATCGATACCAGGTATAATACTAAGTTACGATACCAAGTTTAGATACAAAGTATCGATACCAAGTATCGATACAAAGTATCGATACCAAGTATCATTACCAAGTATCAATGCTAATTATCGATACCAAGTATCAATACCAAGTTTTGATACCAAGTTTCGATACCAAGTTTCGATACCAAGATTCGATACCTATTAACGATACCAAGTATTGATACCAAGTTTCGTTACAAAGTATCGCTACCAAGTATCGATACCAAGTTAAGATACCAAGTATAGATACCAAGTATCGATACCAAGTATGGATCCCAAGTAAAGATACCAAGTATCGATACCAAGTTTCGATCCAAGTATCGATACCAAGTTTCGATACCAAGTGTCAATACCAAGTTTCGAAACCAAGTATCGATACCAATTATCAATACCAAATATTAATACCAAGTATCGATACCAAGGATCGATACCAAGTATCGATACCAAGGATCGATACCAAGTATCGATACCAAGGATCGATACCAAGTATCGATACCAACTATTATACCAAATAACGATACCAAGATTCGAAATTAGTTGTGGAACCAATTGTCGATACCAAGTTTCGATAACAAGTATCGATACGAAGTATCGATACCATGTACTAAGTATCGTTACCAAGTATCGATGGCAAGTATCGATACTAACTATCGATACCAAGTGTCGAATCCAAATATCGATACCAAGTTTCGATACCAAGTATCAATACCAAGTTTCGAAACCAAGTATCGATACCAATGATCAATACCAATTATTAATACCAAGTATTAATACCAAGTATCGATACCAAGTCTCGATACCAAGGACCGATACCAAGTTTGGATTTCATGTATCGATACCAAGTATCGTTACCAAGTATCGATTACAAATATCGATACCAAATATCAATACCAAGTTTCGAAACCAAGCATCGATACCAATTATCAATACCAATTATTAATACCACGTATTAATACCAATTATCGATACCAAGGATCGGTACCAAGTATCGATACCAAGGATAGATACCAAGTATCGATACCAAGTCTCGATACCAAGGATCGATACCAAGTTTGGATTTCATGTATCGATACCAAGTATCGATTCTAACTATAATATTAAGTAACGATACCAAGATTCGAAATAAGTTTTAGAACCAAGTATCGATACCAAGGATCGATACCAAGTATCGATACCAAGTATCGATACCAAGTATCGATACCAAATATCGATACCAAGGATCGATACCAAGTATCGATGCCAACTATAATACTAAGTAACGATACCAAGATTCGCAATAAGTTCTGGAACCAAGTATCGATGCCAAGTATCGATACCAAGTTTCGATACCAAGTATCGATACCAAGTATCAGTACCAAGTTTCGATACCAAGTATCGATACCAGGTACTAAGTATCGTTACCAAGTATCGATACCAAGTATCGATACCAAGTATCGATACCAAGTTTCGAAACCAAGCATCGATACCAATTATCAATACCAATTATTAATACCACGTATTAATACCAAGTATCGATACCAAAGATCGATACCAAGTATCGATACCAAGGATAGATACCAAGTATCGATACCAAGGATCGATACAAAAGTTTGGATTTCATGTATCGATATCAAGTATCGTTACCAAGTATCGATTCAAACTATAATACTAAGTAACGATACCAAGATTCGAAATAAGTTTTAGAACCAAGTATCGATACCAAGGATCGATACCAAGTATCGATACCAAGTATCGATGCCAAGTATCGATACCAAGTTTCGATACCAAGTATCGATACCAAGTATCGATCCCAAGTATCGATACCAAGTATCGATACCAAGTTTCGATCCAAGTATCGATACCAAGTTTCGGTACCAAGTGTCAAAACCAAGTATCGATACCAATTATCAATACCAATTATTAATACCAAGTATTAATACCAAGTAACGATACCATGGATCGATACCAAGTATCGATACCAAGGATCGATACCAAGAATCGATACCAAGGATCGATACCAAGTATCGATACCAAGGATCGATACCAAGTATCGATACCAACTATTATACCAAATAACGATACCAAGATTCGAAATTAGTTTTGGAACCAATTATCGATACCAAGTTTCGATAACAAGTATCGATACCAAGTATCGATACCATGTACTAAGTATCGTTACCAAGTATCGATGGCAAGTATCGATACTAACTATCGATACCAAGTGTCAAATCCAAATATCGATACCAAGTTTCGATACCAAGTATCAATACCAAGTTTCGAAACCAAGTATCGATACCAATTATCAATACCAATTATTAATACCAAGTATTAATACCAAGTATCGATACCAAGTCTCGATACCAAGGATCGATACCAAGTTTGGATTTCATGAATCGATACCAAGTATCGTTACCAAGTATCGATTCCAAATATCGATACCAAGTATTAATACCAAGTTTCGAAACCAAGTATCAATACCAAGTTTCGAAACCAAGCATCGATACCAATTATCAATACCAATTATTAATACCACGTATTAATACCAAGTATCGATACCAAGTCTCGATACCAAGGATCGATACCAAGTTTGGATTTCATGAATCGATACCAAGTATCGTTACCAAGTATCGATTCCAAATATCGATACCAAGTATTAATACCAAGTTTCGAAACCAAGTATCAATACCAAGTTTCGAAACCAAGCATCGATACCAATTATCAATACCAATTATTAATACCACGTATTAATACCAAGTTTCGATACCAAGTATCGATACCAAGTATCAGTACCAAGTTTCGATACCAAGTATCGATACCAGGTACTAAGTATCGTTACCAAGTATCGATGGCAAGTATCGATACTAACTATCGATACCAAGTGTCAAATCCAAATATCGATACCAAGTTTCGATACCAAGTATCAATACCAAGTTTCGAAACCAAGTATCGATACCAATTATCAATACCAATTATTAATACCACGTATTAATACCAATTATCGATACCAAGGATCGATACCAAGTATCGATACCAAGGATAGATACCAAGTATCGATACCAAGTCTCGATACCAAGGATCGATACCAAGTTTGGATTTCAGGTATCGATACTAAGTATCGTTACCAAGTATCGATTCAAACTATAATACTAAGTAACGATACATAGATTCGAAATAAGTTTTAGAACCAAGTATCGATACCAAGGATCGATACCAAGTATCGATACCAAGTTTCGATACCACGAATCGATACCAAATATCGATACCAAGGATCGATACCAAGTATCCATACCAACTATAATACTAAGTAACGATACCAAGATTCGAAATAAGTTCTGGAACCAAGTATCGATTCCAAGTATCGATACAAAGTTTTGCTACCGAGTATCAATACCAAGTTACGAAACCAAGTATCGATACCAATTATCAATACCAATTATTAATACTAAGTATTAATACCAAGTATCGATACCAAGGATCGAAACCAAGTATCGATACCAAGTATCGATACCAAGTATCGATGCCACGTATCGATACCAAGTTTCGATACCAAGTATCGATACCAAGTATCAGTACCAAGTTTCGATACCAAGTATCGATACCAGGTACTAAGTATCGTTACCAAGTATCGATACCAAGTATCGATACCAAGTGTCGAATCCAAATATCGATACCAAGTATCAATACCAAGTTTCGAAACCAAGCATCGATACCAATTATCAATACCAATTATTAATACCACGTATTAATACCAAGTATCGATACCAAGGATCGATACCAAGTTTGGATTTCATGTATCGATACCAAGTATCGTTACCAAGTATCGATTCAAACTATAATACTAAGTAACGATACCAAGATTCGAAATAAGTTTTAGAACCAAGTATCGATACCAAGGATCGATACCAAGTATCGATACCAAGTATCGATGCCAAGTATCGATACCAAGTTTCGATACCAAGTATCGATACCAAGTTATGATACCAAGTATAGATACCAAGTATCGATACCAAGTATCGATCCCAAGTATCGATACCAAGTATCGATACCAAGTTTCGATCCAAGTATCGATACCAAGTTTCGATACCAAGTGTCAAAACTAAGTATCGATACCAATTATCAATACCAAGTATTAATACCAAGTATTAATACCAAGTAACGATACCAAGGATCGATACCAAGTATCGATTCCAACTATAATATTAAGTAACGATACCAAGATTCGAAATAAGTTTTAGAACCAAGTATCGATACCAAGGATCGATACCAAGTATCGATACCAAGTATCGATACCAAATATCGATACCAAGGATCGATACCAAGTATCGATACCAACTATAATACTAAGTAACGATACCAAGATTCGAAATAAGTTCTGGAACCAAGTATCGATTCCAAGTACCGATATCAATTATCAGTACCAAGTTCCGATACCAAGTATCGATACCAAGTACTAAGTATCGTTACCAAGTATCGATACAAGTAAAGATACCAAGTATCGATACCAAGTATCGATACCAAATATCAATACCAAGGATCGATACCAAGTATCGATACCAACTATAATACTAAGTAACGATACCAAGATTCGAAATAAGTTCTGGAACCAAGTATCGATGCCAAGTATCGATACCAAGTTTCGATACCAAGTATCGATACCAAGTATCAGTACCAAGTTTCGATACCAAGTATCGATACCAGGTACTAAGTATCGTTACCAAGTATCGATACCAAGTATCGATACCAAGTATCGATACCAAGTTTCGAAACCAAGCATCGATACCAATTATAAATACCAATTATTAATACCACGTATTAATACCAAGTATCGATACCAAGGATCGATACCAAGTCTCGATACCAAGGATCGATACCAAGTTTGGATTTCATGTATCGATACTAAGTATCGTTACCAAGTATCGATTCAAACTATAATAATACATAGATTCGAAATAAGTTTTAGAACCAAGTATCGATACCAAGGATCGATACCAAGTATCGATACCAAGTATCGATACCAAGAATCGATACCAAATATCGATACCAAGGATCGATACCAAGTATCGATACCAACTATAATACTATGTAACGATACCAAGATTCGAAATAATAATAAATACCAACTATAATACTAAGTAACGATACCAAGATTCGAAATAAGTTCTGGAACCAAGTATCGATGCCAAGTATCGATACCAAGTTTCGATACCAAGTATCGATACCAAGTATCAGTACCAAGTTTCGATACCAAGTATCGATACCAGGTACTAAGTATCGTTACCAAGTATCGATACCAAGTATCGATACCAAGTATCGATACCAAGTATCGATACCAAGTTTCGAAACCAAGCATCGATACCAATTATCAATACCAATTATTAATACCACGTATTAATACCAAGTATCGATACCAAGGATCGATACCAAGTATCGATACCAAGGATAGATACCAAGTATCGATACCAAGTCTCGATACCAAGGATCGATACCAAGTTTGGATTTCATGTATCGATACTAAGTATCGTTACCAGGTATCGATTCAAACTATAATACTAAGTAACGATACATAGATTCGAAATAAGTTTTAGAACCAAGTATCGATACCAAGGATCGATACCAAGTATCGATACCAAGTATCGATACCAAGAATCGATACCAAATATCGATACCAAGGATCGATACCAAGTATCGATACCAACTATAATACTAAGTAACGATACCAAGATTCGAAATAAGTTCTGGAACCAAGTATCGATTCCAAGTATCGATACAAAGTTTTGCTACCGAGTATCAATACCAAGTTACGAAACCAAGTATCGATACCAATTATCAATACCAATTATTAATACTAAGTATTAATACCAAGTATCGATACCAAGGATCGAAACCAAGTATCGATACCAAGTATCGATACCAAGTATCGATGCCAAGTATCGATATCAAGTTTCGATACCAAGTATCGATACCAAGTATCAGTACCAAGTTTCGATACCAAGTATCGATACCAGGTACTAAGTATCGTTACCAAGTATCGATACCAAGTATCGATACCAAGTGTCGAATCCAAATATCGATACCAAGTATCAATACCAAGTTTCGAAACCAAGCATCGATACCAATTATCAATACCAATTATTAATACCACGTATTAATACCAAGTATCGATACCAAGGATCGATACCAAGTTTGGATTTCATGTATCGATACCAAGTATCGTTACCAAGTATCGATTCAAACTATAATACTAAGTAACGATACCAAGATTCGAAATAAGTTTTAGAACCAAGTATCGATACCAAGGATCGATACCAAGTATCGATACCAAGTATCGATGCCAAGTATCGATACCAAGTTTCGATACCAAGTATCGATACCAAGTTATGATACCAAGTATAGATACCAAGTATCGATACCAAGTATCGATCCCAAGTATCGATACCAAGTATCGATACCAAGTTTCGATCCAAGTATCGATACCAAGTTTCGATACCAAGTGTCAAAACTAAGTATCGATACCAATTATCAATACCAATTATTAATACCAAGTATTAATACCAAGTAACGATACCAAGGATCGATACCAAGTATCGATTCCAACTATAATATTAAGTAACGATACCAAGATTCGAAATAAGTTTTAGAACCAAGTATCGATACCAAGGATCGATACCAAGTATCGATACCAAGTATCGATACCAAATATCGATACCAAGGATCGATACCAAGTATCGATACCAACTATAATACTAAGTAACGATACCAAGATTCGAAATAAGTTCTGGAACCAAGTATCGATTCCAAGTACCGATATCAAGTATCAGTACCAAGTTCCGATACCAAGTATCGATACCAAGTACTAAGTATCGTTACCAAGTATCGATACAAGTAAAGATACCAAGTATCGATACCAAGTATCGATACCAAATATCGATACCAAGGATCGATACCAAGTATCGATACCAACTATAATACTAAGTAACGATACCAAGATTCGAAATAAGTTCTGGAACCAAGTATCGATGCCAAGTATCGATACCAAGTTTCGATACCAAGTATCGATACCAAGTATCAGTACCAAGTTTCGATACCAAGTATCGATACCAGGTACTAAGTATCGTTACCAAGTATCGATACCAAGTATCGATACCAAGTATCGAACCAAGTTTCGAAACCAAGCATCGATACCAATTATAAATACCAATTATTAATACCACGTATTAATACCAAGTATCGATACCAAGGATCGATACCAAGTATCGATACCAAGGATAGATACCAAGTATCGATACCAAGTCTCGATACCAAGGATCGATACCAAGTTTGGATTTCATGTATCGATACCAAGTATCGTTACCAAGTATCGATTCAAACTATAATACCAAGTATCGATACCAAGGATAGATACCAAGTATCGATACCAAGTCTCGATACCAAGGATCGATACCAAGTTTGGATTTCATGTATCGATACTAAGTATCGTTACCAAGTATCGATTCAAACTATAATACTAAGTAACGATACATAGATTCGAAATAAGTTTTAGAACCAAGTATCGATACCAAGATTCGAAATAATAATAAATACCAACTATAATACTAAGTAACGATACCAAGATTCGAAATAAGTTCTGGAACCAAGTATCGATGCCAAGTATCGATACCAAGTTTCGATACCAAGTATCGATACCAAGTATCAGTACCAAGTTTCGATACCAAGTATCGATACCAGGTACTAAGTATCGTTACCAAGTATCGATACCAACTATCGATACCAAGTATCGATACCAAGTTTCGAAACCAAGCATCGATACCAATTATCAATACCAATTATTAATACCACGTATTAATACCAAGTATCGATACCAAGGATCGATACCAAGTATCGATACCAAGGATAGATACCAAGTATCGATACCAAGTCTCGATACCAAGGATCGATACCAAGTTTGGATTTCATGTATCGATACCAAGTATCGTTACCAAGTATCGATTCAAACTATAATACTAAATAACGATACCAAGATTCGAAATAAGTTTTAGAACCAACTATCGATACCAAGGATCGATACCAAGTATCGATACCAACTATAATACTAAGTAACGATACCAAGATTCGAAATAATAATAAATACCAACTATAATACTAAGTAACGATACCAAGATTCGAAATAAGTTCTGGAACCAAGTATCGATGCCAAGTATCGATACCAAGTTTCGATACCAAGTATCGATACCAAGTATCAGTACCAAGTTTCGATACCAAGTATCGATACCAGGTACTAAGTATCGTTACCAAGTATCGATACCAAGTATCGATACCAAGTATCGATACCAAGTTTCGAAACCAAGCATCGATACCAATTATCAATACCAATTATTAATACCACGTATTAATACCAAGTATCGATACCAAGTTTCGATACCAAGTATCGATACCAAGTTATGATACCAAGTATAGATACCAAGTATCGATACCAAGTATCGATCCCAAGTATCGATACCAAGTATAGATACCAAGTTTCGATCCAAGTATCGATACCAAGTTTCGATACCAAGTGTCAAAACCAAGTATCGATACCAATTATCAATACCAATTATTAATACCAAGTATTAATACCAAGTAACGATACCAATGATCGATACCAAGTATCGATTCCAAGGATCGATACCAAGAATCGATACCAAGGATCGATACCAAGTATCGATACTAAGGATCGATACCAAGTATCGATACCAACTATTATACCAAATAACGATACCAAGATTCGAAATTAGTTTTGGAACCAATTATCGATACCAAGTTTCGATAACAAGTATCGATACCAAGTATCGATACCATGTACTAAGTATCGTTACCAAGTATCGATGGCAAGTATCGATACTAACTATCGATACCAAGTGTCGAATCCAAATATCGATACCAAGTTTCGATACCTAGTATCAATACCAAGTTTCGAAACCAAGTATCGATACCAATTATCAATACCAATTATTAATACCAAGTATTAATACCAAGTATCGATACCAAGTCTCGATACCAAGGATCGATACCAAGTTTGAATTTCATGTATCGATACCAAGTATCGTTACCAAGTATCGATTCCAAATATCGATACCAAGTATCAATACCAAGTTTCGAAACCAAGCATCGATACCAATTATCAATACCAATTATTAAAACCACGTATTAATACCAATTATCGATACCAAGGATCGATACCAAGTATCGATACCAAGGATAGATACCAAGTATTGATACCAAGTCTCGATACCAAGGATCGATACCAAGTTTGGATTTCATGTATCGATACCAAGTATCGTTACCAAGTATCGATTCAAACTATAATACTAAGTAACGATACATAGATTCGAAATAAGTTTTAGAACCAAGTATCGATACCAAGGATCGATACCAAGTATCGATACCAAGTATCGATACCAAGTATCGACACCAAATATCGATACCAAGGATAGATACCAAGTATCGATACCAACTATAATACTAAGTAACGATACCAAGATTCGAAATAAGTTCTGGAACCAAGTATCGATTCCAAGTATCGATACAAAGTTTTGCTACCGAGTATCAATACCAAGTTACGAAACCAAGTATCGATACCAATTATCAATACCAATTATTAATACTAAGTATTAATACCAAGTATCGATACCAAGTATCGATAACAAGTATCGATACCAAGTATCGATGCCAAGTATCGATACCAAGTTTCGATACCAAGTATCGATACCAAGTATCAGTACCAAGTTTCGATACCAAGTATCGATACCAGGTACTAAGTATCGTTACCAAGTATTGATATCAAGTATCGATACCAAGTATCGATACCAAGTGTCGATACCAAGTGTCGAATCCAAATATCGATACCAAGTATCAATACCAAGTTTCGAAACCAAGCATCGATACCAATTATCAATACCAATTATTAATACCACGTATTAATACCAAGTATCGATACCAAGGATCGATACCAAATTGGATTTCATGTATCGATACCAAGTATCGTTACCAAGTATCGATTCAAACTATAATACTAAGTAACGATACCAAGATTCGAAAGAAGTTTTAGAATCAAGTATCGATACCAAGGATCGATACCAAGTATCTTTACCAAGTATCGATGCCAAGTATCGATACCAAGTTTCGATACCAAGTATCGATACCAAGTTATGATACCAAGTATAGATACCAAGTATCGATACCAAGTATCGATCCCAAGTACCGATGCCAAGTATCGATACCAAGTTTCGATCCAAGTATCGATACCAAGTTTCGATCCAAGTATCGATACCAAGTTTCGATCCAAGTATCGATACCAAGTTTCGATCCAAGTGTCAAAACCAAGTATCGATACCAATTATCAATACCAATTATTAATACCAAGTATTAATACCAAGTTTCGATAACAAGTATCGATACCAAGTATCGATACCATGTACTAAGTATCGTTACCAAGTATCGATGGCAAGTATCGATACTAACTATCGATACCAAGTGTCAAATCCAAATATCGATACCAAGTTTCGATACCAAGTATCAATACCAAGTTTCGAAACCAAGTATCGATACCAATTATCAATACCAATTATTAATATCAAGTATTAATACCAAGTATCGATACCAAGGATCGATACCAAGTTTGGATTTCATGAATCGATACCAAGTATCGTTACCAAGTATCGATTCCAAATATCGATACCAAGTATTAATACCAAGTTTCGAAACCAAGCATCGATACCAATTATCAATACCAATTATTAATACCACGTATTAATACCAATTATCGATACCAAGGATCGATACCAAGTATCGATACCAAGGATAGATACCAAGTATCGATACCAAGTCTCGATACCAAGGATCGATACCAAGTTTGGATTTCATGTATCGATACTAAGTATCGTTACCAAGTATCGATTCAAACTATAATACTAAGTAACGATACATAGATTCGAAATAAGTTTTAGAACCAAGTATCGATACCAAGGATCGATACCAAGTATCGATACCAAGTATCGATACCAAGAATCGATACCAAATATCGATACCAAGGATCGATACCAAGTATCGATACCAACTATAATACTAAGTAACGATACCAAGATTCGAAATAAGTTCTGGAACAAAGTATCGATTCCAAGTATCGATACAAAGTTTTGCTACCGAGTATCAATACCAAGTTACGAAACCGAGTATCGATACCAATTATCAATACCAATTATTAATACTAAGTATTAATACCAAGTATCGATACCAAGGATCGAAACCAAGTATCGATACCAAGTATCGATACCAAGTATCGATGCCAAGTATCGATACCAAGTTTCGATACCAAGTATCGATACCAAGTATCAGTACCAAGTTTCGATACCAAGTATCGATACCAGGTACTAAGTATCGTTACCAAGTATCGATACCAAGTGTCGAATCCAAATATCGATACCAAGTATCAATACCAAGTTTCGAAACCAAGCATCGATACCAATTATCAATACCAATTATTAATACCACGTATTAATACCAAGTATCGATACCAAGGATCGATACCAAGTTTGGATTTCATGTATCGATACCAAGTATCGTTACCAAGTATCGATTCAAACTATAATACTAAGTAAGGATACCAAGATTCGAAATAAGTTTTAGAACCAAGTATCGATACCAAGGATCGATACCAAGTATCGATACCAAGTATCGATGCCAAGTATCGATACCAAGTTTCGATACCAAGTATTGATACCAAGTTATGATACCAAGTATAGATACCAAGTATCGATACCAAGTATCGATCCCAAGTATCGATACCAAGTATCGATACCAAGTTTCGATCCAAGTATCGATACGAAGTTTCGATACCAAGTGTCAAAACCAAGTATCGATACCAATTATCAATACCAATTATTAATACCAAGTATTAATACCAAGTAACGATACCAAGGATCGATACCAAGTATCGATACCAAGGATCGATACCAAGAATCGATACCAAGGATCGATACCAAGTATCGATACTAAGGATCGATACCAAGTATCGATACCAACTATTATACCAAATAACGATACCAAGATTCGAAATTAGTTTTGGAACCAATTATCGATACCAAGTTTCTATAACAAGTATCGATACCATGTACTAAGTATCGTTACCAAGTATCGATGGCAAGTATCGATACTAACTATCGATACCAAGTGTCGAATCCAAATATCGATACCAAGTTTCGATACCAAGTATCAATACCAAGTTTCGAAACCAAGTATCGATACCAATTATCAATACCAATTATTAATACCAAGTATTAATACCAAGTATCGATACCAAGTCTCGATACCAAGGATCGATACCAAGTTTGGATTTCATGTATCGATACCAAGTATCGTTACCAAGTATCGATTCCAAATATCGATACCAAGTATCAATACCAAGTTTCGAAACCAAGTATCGATACCAATTATCAATACCAATTATTAATACCACGTATTAATACCAATTATCGATACCAAGGATCGATACCAAGTAACGATACCAAGGATCGATACCAAGTATCGATTCCAACTATAATATTAAGTAACGATACCAAGATTCGAAATAAGTTTTAGAACCAAGTATCGATACCAAGTATCGATACCAAGTTTCGATCCAAGTATCGATACCTAGTTTCGATACCAAGTGTCAAAACCAAGTATCGATACCAATTATCAATACCAATTATTAATACCAAGTATTAATACCAAGTAACGATACCAAGGATCGATACCAAGTATCGATACCAAGGATCGATACCAAGAATCGATACCAAGGATCGATACCAAGTATCGATACCAAGAATCGATACCAAGGATCGATACCAAGTATCGATACCATGGATCGATACCAAGTATCGATACCAACTATTATTCCAAATAACGATACCAAGAATCGAAATTAGTTTTGGAACCAATTATCGATACCAAGTTTCGATAACAAGTATCGATACCAAGTATCGATACCATGTACTAAGTATCGTTACCAAGTATCGATGGCAAGTATCGATACTAACTATCGATACCAAGTGTCGAATCCAAATATCGATACCAAGTTTCGATACCAAGTATCAATACCAAGTTTCGAAACCAAGTATCGATACCAATTATCAATACCAATTATTAATACCAAGTATTAATACCAAGTATCGATACCAAGTCTCGATACCAAGGATCGATACCAAGTTTGGATTTCATGTATCGATACCAAGTATCGTTACCAAGTATCGATTCCAAATATCGATACCAAGTATCAATACCAAGTTTCGAAACCAAGCATCGATACCAATTATCAATACCAATTATTAATACCACGTATTAATACCAATTATCGATACCAAGGATCGATACCAAGTATCGATACCAAGGATAGATACCAAGTATCGATACCAAGTTTCGATACCAAGGATCGATACCAAGTTTGGATTTCATGTATCGATACCAAGTATAATTACCAAGTATCGATTCAAACTATAATACTAAGTAACGATACATAGATTCGAAATAAGTTTTAGAACCAAGTATCGATACCAAGGATCGATACCAAGTATCGATACCAAGTATCGATACCAAGTATCGATACCAAATATCGATACCAAGGATCGATACCAAGTATCGATACTAACTATAATACTAAGTAACGATACCAAGATTCGAAATAAGTTCTGGAACCAAGTATCGATTCCAAGTATCGATACAAAGTTTTGCTACCGAGTATCAATACCAAGTTACGAAACCAAGTATCGATACCAATTATCAATACTAATTATTAATACTAAGTATTAATACCAAGTATCGATACCAAGGATCGAAACCAAGTATCGATACCAAGTATCGATGCCAAGTATCGATACCAAGTTTCGATACCAAGTATCGATACCAAGTATCAGTACCAAGTTTCGATACCAAGTATCGATACCAGGTACTAAGTATCGTTACCAAGTATTGATACCAAGTATCGATATCAAGTATCGATACCAAGTGTCGATACCAAGTGTCGAAACCAAATATCGATACCAAGTATCAATACCAAGTTTCGAAACCAAGCATCGATACCAATTATCAATACCAATTATTAATACCACGTATTAATACCAAGTATCGATACCAAGGATCGATACCAAATTGGATTTCATGTATCGATACCAAGTATCGTTACCAAGTATCGATTCAAACTATAATACTAAGTAACGATACCAAGATTCGAAATAAGTTTTAGAATCAAGTATCGATACCAAGGATCGATACCAAGTATCTTTACCAAGTATCGATGCCAAGTATCGATACCAACTTTCGATACCAAGTATCGATACCAAGTTATGATACCAAGTATAGATACCAAGTATCGATACCAAGTATCGATCCCAAGTACCGATACCAAGTATCGAAACCAAGTTTCGATCCAAGTATCGATACCAAGTTTCGATCCAAGTATCGATACCAAGTTTCGATCCAAGTATCGATACCAAGTTTCGATACCAAGTGTCAAAACCAAGTATCGATACCAATTATCAATACCAATTATTAATACCAAGTATTAATACCAAGTAACGATACCAAGGATCGATACCAAGTATCGATTCCAACTATAATATTAAGTAACGATACCAAGATTCGAAATAAGTTTTAGTACCAAGTATCGATACCAAGGATCGATCCCAAGTATCGATACCAAGTATCGATACCAAGCTTCGATCCAAGTATCGATACCAAGTTTCGATCCAAGTATCGATACCAAGTTTCGATACCAAGTGTCAAAACCAAGCATCGATACTAATTATCAATACCAATTATTAATACCACGTATTAATACCAAGTATCGATACCAAGGATCGATACCAAGTTTGGATTTCATGTATCGATACCAAGTATCGTTACCAAGTATCGATTCAAACTATAATACTAAGTAACGATACCAAGATTCGAAATAAGTTTTAGAACCAAGTATCGATACCAAGGATCGATACCAAGTATCGATACCAAGTATCGATGCCAAGTATCGATACCAAGTTTCGATACCAAGTATCGATACCAAATTTCGATACCAAGTGTCAAAACCAAGCATCGATACCAATTATCAATACCAATTATTAATACCACGTATTAATACCAAGTATCGATACCAAGGATCGATACCAAGTTTGGATTTCATGTATCGATACCAAGGATCGATACCAAGTATCGATTCCAACTATAATATTAAGTAACGATACCAAGATTCGAAATAAGTTTTAGAACCAAGTATCGATACCAAGTATCGATACCAAGCTTCGATCCAAGTATCGATACCAAGTTTCGATACCAAGTGTCAAAACCAAGTATCGATACCAATTATCAATACCAATTATTAATACCAAGTATTAATACCAAGTAACGATACCAAGGATCGATACCAAGTATCGATACCAAGGATCGATACCAAGAATCGATACCAAGGATCAATACCAACTATCGATACCAAGAATCGATACCAAGGATCGATACCAAGTATCGATACCAAGGATCGATACCAAGTATCGATACCAACTATTATTCCAAATAACGATACCAAGAATCGAAATTAGTTATGGAACCAATTATCGATACCAAGTTTCGATAACAAGTATCGATACCAAGTATCGATACCATGTACTAAGTATCGTTACCAAGTATCGATGGCAAGTATCGATACTAACTATCGATACCAAGTGTCGAATCCAAATATCGATACCAAGTTTCGATACCAAGTATCAATACCAAGTTTCGAAACCAAGTATCGATACCAATTATCAATACCAATTATTAATACCAAGTATTAATACCAAGTATCGATACCAAGTCTCGATACCAAGGATCGATACCAAGTTTGGATTTCATGTATCGATACCAAGTATCGTTACCAAGTATCGATTCCAAATATCGATACCAAGTATCAATACCAAGTTTCGAAACCAAGCATCGATACCAATTATCAATACCAATTATTAATACCACGTATTAATACCAATTATCGATACCAAGGATCGATACCAAGTATCGATACCAAGGATAGATACCAAGTATCGATACCAAGTCTCGATACCAAGGATCGATACCAAGTTTGGATTTCATGTATCGATACCAAGTATCGTTACCAAGTATCGATTCAAACTATAATACTAAGTAACGATACATAGATTCGAAATAAGTTTTAGAACCAAGTATCGATACCAAGGATCGATACCAAGTATCGATACCAAGTATCGATACCAAGTATCGATACCAAATATCGATACCAAGGATCGATACCAAGTATCGATTCCAACTATAATACTAAGTAACGATACCAAGATTCGAAATACGTTCTGGAACCAAGTATCGATTCCAAGTATCGATACAAAGTTTTGCTACCGAGTATCAATACCAAGTTACGAAACCAAGTATCGATACCAATTATCAATACCAATTATTAATACTAAGTATTAATACCAAGTATCGATACCAAGGATCGAAACCAAGTATCGATACCAAGTATCGATGCCAAGTATCGAAGCCAACTATAATACTAAGTAACGATACCAAGATTCGAAATAAGTTCTGGAACCAAGTATCGATTCCAAGTACCGATACCAAGTATCAGTACCAAGTATCGATACCAAGTACTAAGTATCGTTACCAAGTATCGATACAAGTATCGATACCAAGTATCGGTACCAAGTATCGATACCAAATATCGATACCAAGGATCGATACCAAGTATCGATACCAACTATAATACTAAGTAACGATACCAAGATTCGAAATAAGTTCTGGAACCAAGTATCGATGCCAAGTATCGATACCAAGTTTCGATACCAAGTATCAGTACCAAGTTTCGATACCAAGTATCGATACCAGGTACTAAGTATCGTTACCAAGTATCGATACCAAGTATCGATACCAAGTATCGATACCAAGTTTCGAAACCAAGCATCGATACCAATTATCAATACCAATTATTAATACCACGTATTAATACCAAGTATCGATACCAAGGATCGATACCAAGTATCGATACCAAGGATAGATACCAAGTATCGATACCAAGTCTCGATACCAAGGATCGATACCAAGTTTGGATTTCATGTATCGATACCAAGTATCGTTACCAAGTATCGATTCAAACTATAATACTAAGTAACGATACCAAGATTCGAAATAAGTTTTAGAACCAAGTATTGATACCAAGTATCGATGCCAAGTATCGATACCAAGTTTCGATACCAAGTATCGATACCAAGTTATGATACCAAGTATCGATACCAAGTATCGATCCCAAGTATCGATACCAAGTATCGATACCAAGTTTCGATCCAAGTATCGATACCAAGTTTCGATACTAAGTGTCAAAACCAAGTATCGATACCAATTATCAATACCAATTATTAATACCAATTATTAATACCAAGTAACGATACCAAGGATCGATACCAAGTATCGATACCAAGGATCGATACCAAGTATCGATACCAACTATTATACCAAATAACGATACCAAGAATCGAAATTAGTTTTGGAACCAATTATCGATACCAAGTTTCGATAACAAGTATCAATACCAAGTATCGATACCATGTACTAAGTATCGTTACCAAGTATCGATGGCAAGTATCGATACTAACTATCGATACCAAGTGTCGAATCCAAATATCGATACCAAGTTTCGATACCAAGTATCAATACCAAGTTTCGAAACCAAGTATCGATACCAATTATCAATACCAATTATTAATACCAAGTATTAATACCAAGTATCGATACCAAGTCTCGATACCAAGTTTGGATTTCATGTATCGATACCAAGTATCGTTACCAAGTATCGATTCCAAATATCGATACCAAGTATCAATACCAAGTTTCGAAACCAAGCATCGATACCAATTATCAATACCAATTATTAATACCACGTATTAATACCAATTATCGATACCAAGGATCGATACCAAGTATCGATACCAAGGATAGATACCAAGTATCGAAACCAAGTCTCGATACCAAGGATCGATACCAAGTTTGGATTTCATGTATCAATACCAAGTATCGTTACCAAGTATCGATTCAAACTATAATACTAAGTAACGATACATAGATTCGAAATAAGTTTTAGAACCAAGTATCGATACCAAGGATCGATACCAAGTATCGATACCAAGTATCGATACCAAGTATCGATACCAAATATCGATACCAAGGATCGATACCAAGTATCGATACCAACTATAATACTAAGTAACGATACCAAGATTCGAAATAAGTTCTGGAACCAAGTATCGATTCCAAGTATCGATACAAAGTTTTGCTACCGAGTATCAATACCAAGTTACGAAACCAAGTATCGATACCAATTATCAATACCAATTATTAATACTAAGTATTAATACCAAGTATCGATACCAAGGATCGAAACCAAGTATCGATACCAAGTATCGATGCCAAGTATCGATACCAAGTTTCGATACAAAGTATCGATACCAAGTATCGGTACCAAGTTTCGATACCAAGTATCGATACCAGGTACTAAGTATCGTTACCAAGTATCGATACCAAGTATCGATACCAAGTATCGATACCAAGTGTCGATACCAAGTGTCGAATCCAAATATCGATACCAAGTATCAATACCAAGTTTCGAAACCAAGCATCGATACCAATTATCAATACCAATTATTAATACCACGTATTAATACCAAGTATCGATACCAAGTATCGTTACCAAGTATCGATTCAAACTATAATACTAAGTAACGATACCAAGATTCGAAATAAGTTTTAGAACCAAGTATCGATACCAAGGATCGATGCCAAGTATCGATACCAAGTTTCGATACCAAGTATCGATACCAAGTTATGATACCAAGTATAGATACCAAGTATCGATACCAAGTATCGATCCCAAGTATAGATACCAAGTATCGATACCAAGTATCGATCCCAAGTATCGATACCAAGTATCGATACCAAGTTTCGATCCACGTATCGATACCAAGTTTCGATCCAAGTATCGATACCAAGTTTCGATACCAAGTGTCAAAACCAAGTATCGATACCAATTATCAATACCAATTATTAATACCCAGTATTAATACCAAGTAACGATACCAAGGATCGATACCAAGTATCGATTCCAACTATAATATTAAGTAAAGATACCAAGATTCGAAATAAGTTCTGGAACCAAGTATCGATTCCAAGTACCGATACCAAGTATCAGTACCAAGTTTCGATACCAAGTATCGATACCAAGTACTAAGTATCGTTACCAAGTATCGATACAAGTATCGATACAAAGTATCGATACCAAGCGTCGAATCCAAATATCGATACCAAGTTTTGATATCAAGTATCAATGCCAAGTTTCGAAACCAAGTATCGATACCAATTATCAATACCAATTATTAATACCACGTATTAATACCAAGTATCGATACCAAGGATCGATACCAAGTATCGATACCAAGGATAGATACCAAGTATCGATACCAAGTCTCGATACCAAGGATCGATACCAAGTTTGGATTTCATGTATCGATACCAAGTATCGATTCCAACTATAATACTAAGTAACGATACCAAGATTCGAAATAAGTTTCAGAACCAAGTATCGACACCAAGGATCGAAACCAAGTATCGATACCAAGCATCGATACCAAATATCGATACCAAGGATCGATACCAAGTATCGATACCAACTATAGTACTAAGTAACGATACCAAGATTCGAAATAAGTTTTGGAACCATGTATCGATTCCAAGTATCGATACCAAGTTTTGCTACCGAGTATCAATACCAAGTTACGAAACCAAGTATCGATACCAATTATCAATACCAATTATTAATACTAAGTATTAATACCAAGTATCGATACCAAGGATCGAAACCAAGTATCGATACCAAGTATCGATACCAAGTATCGATACCAAGTATCGATACCAAGTATCGATACCAAGTTTCGATACCAAGTATCGTTACCAAGTATCAGTACCAAGTTTCGATACCAAGTATCGATACCAGGTACTAAGTATCGTTACCAAGTATGAATACCAAGTATCGATACCAAGTATCGATACCAAGTGTCGAATCCAAATATCGATACCAAGTTTCGATACCAAGTATCAATACCAAGTTTCGAAACCAAGTATCGATACCAATTATCAATACCAATTATTAATACCACGTATTAATACCAAGTATCGATACCAAGGATCGATACCAAGTATCGATACCAAGGATAGATACCAAGTATCGATACCAAGTCTCGATACCAAGGATCGATCCCAAGTTTGGATATTATGTATCGATACCAAGTATCGATTCAAATTATTATACTAAGTAACGATACCAAGATTCGAAATAAGTTTTAGAACCAAGTATCGATACCAAGGATCGATACCAAGTATCGATACCAAGTATCGATGCCAAGAATCGATACCAAGTTTCGATACCAAGTATCGAACCAAGTTATGATACCAAGTATAGATACCAAGTATCAATACCAAGTATCGATGCCAAGTATCGATACCAAGTATCGATACCAAGTTTCGATCCAAGTATCGATACCAAGTTTCGATACCAAGTGTCAAAACCAAGTATCGATACCAATTATCAATACCAATTATTAATACGAAGTATTAATACCAAGCAACGATACCAAGTATCGATTCCAAATATAATATTAAGTAACGATACCAAGATTCGAAATAAGTTTTAGAACCAAGTATCGATACCAAGGATCGATACCAAGTATCGATACCAAGTATCGATACCAAATATCGATACCAAGGATCGATACCAAGTATCGATACCAACTATAATACAAAGTAACAATACCAAGATTCGAAATAAGTTCTGGAACCAAGTATCGATTCCAAATATGGATACCAAGTTTTGCTACCGATACCAAGTATCAGTACCAAGTTTCGATACCAAGTATCGATACCAAGTACTAAGTATCGTTACCAAGTATCGATACAAGTATCGATACCAAGTATCGATACCAAGTGTCGAATCCAAATATCGATACCAAGTTTCGATATCAAGTATCAATGCCAAGTTTCGAACCCATGTATCGATACCAATTATCAATACCAATTATTAATACCACGTATTAATACCAAGTATCGATACCAAGGATAGATACCAAGTATCGATACCAAGTCTCGATACCAAGGATCGATACCAAGTTTGGATTTCATGTATCGATACCAAGTATCGTTACCAAGTATCGATTCAAACTATAATACTAAGTAACGATACATAGATTCGAAATAAGTTTCAGAACCAAGTATCGACACCAAGGATCGATACCAAGGATCGAAACCAAGTATCGATACCAAGCATCGATACCAAATATCGATACCAAGGATCGATACCAAGTATCGATACCAACTATAGTACTAAGTAACGATACCAAGAATCGAAATAAGTTTTGGAACCATGTATCGATTCCAAGTATCGATACCAAGTTTTGCTACCGAGTATCAATACCAAGATACGAAACCAAGTATCGATACCAATTATCAATACCAATTATCAATACCAATTATTAATACTAAGTATTAATACCAAGTATCGATACCAAGTATCGATACCAAGTATCGATACCAAGTATCGATACCAAGTATCGATACCAAGTATCGATACCAAGTATCGATACCAAGTTTCGATACCAAGTATCGATACCAAGTATCAGTACCAAGTTTCGATACCAAGTATCGATACCAGGTACTAAGTATCGTTACCAAGTATCGATACCAAATATCGATACCAAGTGTCGAATCCAAATATCGATACCAAGCTTCGATACCAAGTATCAATACCAAGTTTCGAAACCAAGTATCGATACCAATTATCAATATCAATTATTAATACCACGTATTAATACCAAGTATCGATACCAAGGATCGATACCAAGTATCGATACCAAGGATAGATACCAAGTATCGATACCAAGGATAGATACCAAGTATCGATACCAAGTCTCGATACCAAGGATCGATACCAAGTTTGGATTTCATGTATCGATACCAAGTATCGTTACCAAATATCGATTCCAACTATAATACTAAGTAACGATTCGAAATAAGTTTCAGAACCAAGTATCGACCCCAAGGATCGATACCAAGGATCGAAACCAAGTATCGATACCAAGCATCGATACCAAATATCGATACCAAGGATCGATTCCAACTATAGTACTAAGTACTATACCAAGTATCGATACCAACTATAGTACTAAGTAACGATACCAAGATTCGAAATAAGTTTTGGAACCATGTATCGATTCCAAGTATCGATACCAAGTTTTGCTACCGAGTATCAATACCAAGTTACGAAACCAAGTATCGATACCAATTATCAATACCAATTATTAATACTAAGTATTAATACCAAGTATCGATACCAAGGATCGAAACCAAGTATCGATACCAAGTATCGATACCAAGTATCGATACCAAGTATCGATACCAAGTATCGATACCAAGTTTCGATACCAAGTATCGTTACCAAGTATCAGTACCAAGTTTCGATACCAAGTATCGATACCAGGTACTAAGTATCGTTACCAAGTATGAATACCAAGTATCGATACCAAGTATCGATACCAAGTGTCGAATCCAAATATCGATACCAAGTTTCGATACCAAGTATCAATACCAAGTTTCGAAACCAAGTATCGATACCAATTATCAATACCAATTATTAATACCACGTATTAATACCAAGTATCGATACCAAGGATCGATACCAAGTATCGATACCAAGGATAGATACCAAGTATCGATACCAAGTCTCGATACCAAGGATCGATCCCAAGTTTGGATATTATGTATCGATACCAAGTATCGTTACCAAGTATCGATTCAAATTATTATACTAAGTAACGATACCAAGATTCGAAATAAGTTTTAGAACCAAGTATCGATACCAAGGATCGATACCAAGTATCGATACCAAGTATCGATGCCAAGAATCGATACCAAGTTTCGATACCAAGTATCGAACCAAGTTATGATACCAAGTATAGATACCAAGTATCAATACCAAGTATCGATGCCAAGTATCGATACCAAGTATCGATACCAAGTTTCGATCCAAGTATCGATACCAAGTTTCGATACCAAGTGTCAAAACCAAGTATCGATACCAATTATCAATACCAATTATTAATACGAAGTATTAATACCAAGCAACGATACCAAGTATCGATTCCAAATATAATATTAAGTAACGATACCAAGATTCGAAATAAGTTTTAGAACCAAGTATCGATACCAAGGATCGATACCAAGTATCGATACCAAGTATCGATACCAAATATCGATACCAAGGATCGATACCAAGTATCGATACCAACTATAATACTAAGTAACAATACCAAGATTCGAAATAAGTTCTGGAACCAAGTATCGATTCCAAATATGGATACCAAGTTTTGCTACCGATACCAAGTATCAGTACCAAGTTTCGATACCAAGTATCGATACCAAGTACTAAGTATCGTTACCAAGTATCGATACAAGTATCGATACCAAGTATCGATACCAAGTGTCGAATCCAAATATCGATACCAAGTTTCGATATCAAGTATCAATGCCAAGTTTCGAAACCAAGTATCGATACCAATTATCAATACCAATTATTAATACCACGTATTAATACCAAGTATCGATACCAAGGATAGATACCAAGTATCGATACCAAGTCTCGATACCAAGGATCGATACCAAGTTTGGATTTCATGTATCGATACCAAGTATCGTTACCAAGTATCGATTCAAACTATAATACTAAGTAACGATACATAGATTCGAAATAAGTTTCAGAACCAAGTATCGACACCAAGGATCGATACCAAGGATCGAAACCAAGTATCGATACCAAGCATCGATACCAAATATCGATACCAAGGATCGATACCAAGTATCGATACCAACTATAGTACTAAGTAACGATACCAAGAATCGAAATAAGATTTGGAACCATGTATCGATTCCAAGTATCGATACCAAGTTTTGCTACCGAGTATCAATACCAAGATACGAAACCAAGTATCGATACCAATTATCAATACCAATTATCAATACCAATTATTAATACTAAGTATTAATACCAAGTATCGATACCAAGTATCGATACCAAGTATCGATACCAAGTATCGATACCAAGTATCGATACCAAGTATCGATACCAAGTATCGATACCAAGTATCGATACCAAGTTTCGATACCAAGTATCGATACCAAGTATCAGTACCAAGTTTCGATACCAAGTATCGATACCAGGTACTAAGTATCGTTACCAAGTATCGATACCAAATATCGATACCAAGTGTCGAATCCAAATATCGATACCAAGTTTCGATACCAAGTATCAATACCAAGTTTCGAAACCAAGTATCGATACCAATTATCAATATCAATTATTAATACCACGTATTAATACCAAGTATCGATACCAAGGATCGATACCAAGTATCGATACCAAGGATAGATACCAAGTATCGATACCAAGGATAGATACCAAGTATCGATACCAAGTCTCGATACCAAGGATCGATACCAAGTTTGGATTTCATGTATCGATACCAAGTATCGTTACCAAATATCGATTCCAACTATAATACTAAGTAACGATTCGAAATAAGTTTCAGAACCAAGTATCGACCCCAAGGATCGATACCAAGGATCGAAACCAAGTATCGATACCAAGCATCGATACCAAATATCGATACCAAGGATCGATACCAACTATAGTACTAAGTAGCGATACCAAGATTCGAAATAAGTTTTGGAACCATGTATCGATTCCAAGTATCGATACCAAGTTTTGCTACCGAGTATCCATACCAAGTTACGAAACCAAGTATCGATACCAATTATCAATACCAATTATTAAAACTAAGTATTAATACCAAGTATCGATTCCAAGGATCGAAACCAAGTATCAGTACCAAGTTTCGGTACCAAGTATCGATACCAGGTACTAAGTATCGTTACCAAGTTTCGATACCAAGTATCGATACCAAGTATCAGTACCAAGTTTCGATACCAAGTATCGATACCAAGTATCGATACCAATTATCAATACCAATTATTAATACTAAGTATTAATACCAAGAATCGATACCAAGTGTCGAATCCAAATATCGATACCAAGTTTTGATACCAAGTATCAATACCAAGTTTCGAAACCAAGTATCGATACCAATTATCAATACCAATTATTAATACCAAGTATTAATACCAAGTATCGATACCAAGGATCGATACCAAGTATCGATACCAAGGATAGATACCAAGTTTCGATACCAAATATCAGTACCAAGTTTCGATACCAAGTATCGATACCAGGTACTAAGTATCGTTACCAAGTATCGATGCCAAGTATCGATACCAAGTATCGATACCAAGTTTCGATACCAAGTATCGATACCAATTATCAATACCAATTATTAATACTAAGTATTAATACCAAGAATCGATACCAAGTGTCGAATCCAAATATCGATACCAAGTTTTGATACCAAGTATCAATACCAAGTTTCGAAACCAAGTATCGATACAAAGTTTTGATACCATGTATCAATACCAAGTTTCGAAACCAAGTATCGATACCAATTATCAATACCACGTATTAATACCAAGTATCGATACCAAGGATCGATACCAAGTATCGATACCAAGGATAGATACCAAGTATCGATACCAAGTCACGATACCAAGGATCGATACCAAGTATCGATACCAAGTCTCGATACCAAGGATCGATACCAAGTTTGGATTTCATGTATCGATACCAAGTATCGTTACCAAATATCGATTCCAACAATAATACTAAGCAACGATTCGAAATAAGTTTCAGAACCAAGTATCGACACCAAGGATCGATACCAAGAATCGATACCAAGTTTCGATACCAAATATCAGTACCAAGTTTCGATACCAAGTATCGATACCAGGTACTAAGTATCGTTACCAAGTATCGATGCCAAGTATCGATACCAAGTATCGATACCAAGTTTCGATACCAAGTATCGATACCAAGTATCAGTACCAAGTTTCGATACCAAGTATCGTTACCAAGTATCGATACCAAGTATCGATACTAACTATCGATACCAAGTGTCGAATCCAAGTATCGATACCAAATATCGATACCAAGGATCGATACCAAGTATCGATACCAACTATAATACTAAGTAACGATACCAAGATTCGAAATAAGTTTTGGAACCAAGTATCGATTCCAAGTATCGATACCAAGTTTTGCTACCGAGTATCAATACCAAGTTACGAAACCAAGTATCGATACCAATTATCAATACCAATTATTAATACTAAGTATTAATACCAAGAATCGATAACAAGTGTCGAATCCAAATATCGATACCAAGTTTTGATACCAAGTATCAATACCCAGTTTCGAAACCAAGTATCGATACCAATTATCAATACCAATTATTAATACCAAGTATTAATACCAAGTATCGATACCAAGGATCGATACCAAGTATCGATACCAAGGATAGATACCAAATATCGATACCAAGTCTCAATACCAAGGATCGATACCAAGTTTGGATTTCATGTATAGATACCAAGTATCGTTGCCAAGTATCGATTCCAACTATAATACTAAGTAACGATACCAAGATTCGAAATAAGTTTTAGAACCAAGTACCGATACCAAGGATCGATACCAAGTATCGATACCAAGTATCGATCCCAAATATCGATACCAAGGATCGATACCAAGTATCGATACCAAGTATCAGTACCAAGTTTCGATACCAAGTATCGATACCAGGTACTAAGTATCGTTACCAAGTATCGATACCAAGTATCGATACCAAGTATAGATACCAAGTGTCGAATTCAAATATCGATACAAAGTTTCGATACCAAGTATCAATACCAAGTTTCGAAACCAAGTATCGATACCAATTATCAATACCACGTATTAATACCAAGTATCGATACCAAGGATCGATACCAAGTATCGATACCAAGGATAGATACCAAGTCACGATACCAAGGATCGATACCAAGTAACGATACCAAGCATCGATACCAAATATCGATACCAAGTTTCGAAACCAAGTATCGATACCAATTATCAATACCAATTATTAATACCACGTATTAATACCAAGTATCGATACCAAGTATCGATTCCAAGTATCGATACCAAGTTTTGCTACCGAGTATCAATACCAAGTTACGAAACCAAGTATCGATACCAATTATCAATACCAATTATTAATACTAAGTATTAATACCAAATATCGATACCAAGTTTCGATACCAAGTATCGATACCAAGTATCAGTACCAAGTTTCGATACCAAGTATCGATACCAGGTACTAAGTATCGTTACCAAGTATCGATACCAAATATCGATACCAAGTGTCGAATCCAAATATCGATACCAAGTTTTGATACCAAGTATCAATACCAAGTTTCGAAACCAAGTATCGATACCAATTATCAATACCAATTATTTATACCACGTATTAATACCAAGTATCGATGCCAAGGATCGATACCAAGTATCGATACCAAGTATAGATACCAAGTATCGATACCAAGTCGCGATACCAAGGATCGATACCAAGTTTGGATTTCATGTATCGATACCAAGTATCGTTACCAAGTATCGATTCCAACTATAATACTAAGTAACGATACCAAGATTCGAAATAAGTTTTGCAGCCAAGTATCGATTCCAAGTAATGATACCAAGTTTTGATACCGTGTATCGATACCAAGTTTCGATACCAAGTATCGATACCAAGTATCAGTACCTAGTTTCGATACCAAGTATCGATACCAGGTACTAAGTATCGTTACCAAGGATCGATACCAAGTATCGATACCAAGTATCGATACCAAATATCGATACCAAGGATCGATACCAAGTATCGATACCAACTATAATACTAAGTAACGATACCAAGATTCGAAATAAGTTCTGGAACCAAGTATCGATTCCAAGTACCGATACCAAGTTATGATACCAAGTATAGATACCAAGTATCGATACCAAGTATCGATGCCAAGTATCGATACCAAGTATCGATACCAAGCATCGATACCAAATATCGATACCAAGGATCGATACCAAGTATCGATACCAACTATAGTACTAAGTAACGATACCAAGATTCGAAATAAGTTTTGGAACCATGTATCGATTCCAAGTATCGATACCAAGTTTTGCTACCGAGTATCAATACCAAGATACGAAACCAAGTATCGATACCAATAATCAATACCAATTATTAATACTAAGTATTAATACCAAGTATCGATACCAAGTATCGATACCAAGTATCGATACCAAGTATCGATACCAAGTATCGATACCAAGTATCGATACCAAGTATCGATACCAAGTTTCGATACCAAGTATCGATACCAAGTATCAGTACCAAGTTTCGATACCAAGTATCGATACCAGGTACTAAGTATCGTTACCAAGTATCGATACCAAGTATCGATACCAAGTGTCGAATCCAAATATCGATACCAAGTTTCGATACCAAGTATCAATACCAAGTTTCGGAAACCAAGTATCGATACCCATTATCAATACCCATTATTAATACCTACGTATTAATACAAATCCGATACCAAGGATCGATACCAAGTATCGATA